>NW_027182868.1:280000-327500 GCF_041146395.1 Eulemur rufifrons | reverse complement strand
AGGGTTAGGGATAAGGGATCCCATTAGCATTAAGGGTCTTCCTTACTGTAGGATTAAGGGTTAGGCTTAGAGTTAAAGGTTAAGGTTAGGGTCAGTGTTGAGATTTAGAGTTAGGGTTAACAGTTAGGGTAAAGGTTAAGCGTTAGGGTTAGGGATTAGTGATTAGGGTTTTTCGTTAGTGTTAGGGTTAGCGGTTAGGAGTGAGTGTTTTATGAAGGGGTATGGTTAGAATTAGGAATGGGGTTAGATTTAGGGTGAGGTTTAGGTGTTAGGTTTAGGGGTTAGTTTTAGGGTAAAAGGATAGAATTAGGGTTACGGGTTGGGCTTAGGTTTAGGGTTAAAGTTTACTGCTAGGGTTAGGGATAGGGTTCAGGGTTAGCTTTAGGGGTTCTGGTTAGGGTTAGGTGTTAGGTTAGTGTCAGGGTTATTTCTAGTCGTGAGGGTAAGGTTTAGGGTTAGCTTTAAGAGCTAGGGTTAGGTTTAATGGTTAGGATTAGGATTAGGGTTAAGGGTTAGGGTAAGGCTTAGGGGTTAGGGTGAAGGGTTAGGGTCAAGGGTTAGGGTTTTTGTTAGGCATAGCGTTGGGGTTAGAATTAAGGGTTACTGTCAGTGTTAGGGTTGTAGGTAGGGTTACGGTTAGGGTTAGCGGTTTAGAATTAGGGTTAGGCATTAGGTGTCACAGTGATGACTAGGAGATAGGGTTATTATTATGGGATGGGGTTTTTCTCAGGAAATGGGTTATGCATTAACGTTAGGATAAGAGGTTAAAGTTAGGCGCACGGTGAGGTTTACGCGTTAAGGGGAGAAAGAGGAACAGGGTTGGGTGTTATGTTAAGGGTTAGGGTTATCTGTTAAAGGTATTGTTTATGCTTAGCGCACGGGCCCTGTCTGCATTAGGCGGGCGGGGGGAGTTTAGGGGACTGGGATTATACCCGGGAACCCACTCTATCATACTCTGGGTATGGGCCCGTGGGTTTCATGCAGGACACAGTGGTAGAGCCTCCTTTCACGCATGGCATGGGAGGATGGCAGGCTTTCTAAACTCTAAGAAAGCAAGAAGTCTGAGAATTAGATTTAGGGGTAGGATTATGGTTAGGGTTAAGGATGAAGTTTAGTGTTAGGGTGAGGGCTTAGGGTTAGGGATTAGGGTCAGGGTTAAAGGCTACTCTTAGTTTTAACGGTTACACTTTGGTATAGGGTTGAGGTTTACGGTTAGGGTTAAGATGAGGGGTTAGGGTTTGGTACAGGTTTAGGGTTAAGTGTTAGGTTTAGGGTTGAAGATTAGGATTAGGGTTGGGATTAAAGGTTAGCGTGAGAGTTAACGCTTAGGGTTAAGGTTAAGAGTTAGGATTTAGGTTTAGGGTTAGGGTTAGGGTTAGTTTAGGGTTAGAGTTATGTGCTATGGTTTGTGTTAGAGGTTAGGGTTAGGTTTACTGGTCACGGTGAGGGTTACGTTTAGGGGTTAGCATTAGGGTTAGGGTTAAGGGATAGGATTAGGTTTACGTGTTGGCCTTAGGGTTAGGGTTTAGTGTTAGGGTTATCATTAAGGATTAGGGTTAGGGTCAGGTTTAAATGCTTGGGTGCGGGTAATGGTTAGGGTCAGGGTTAAGGTTCACGGATAGGGTTAGTGTTAAGGGTTACGGGTAGGTTTAGGGTTCAGGGTTAGAGTTAGCATTAGGACTTAAGTTTAGGATTAGGCGGTAGGTTAGATTTAGGGTTAGATCTAGGCGTTAGGGTAAGGGCTAGGGTTAGGGTTAAGAGATAGGGTTAGGTTTAATGCTTAGGATTAGGGATAGGGTTTGGGGTTAAAGTAAGTGTTAGGGGTTAGGTTTAAGGATCCAAGGTTAGGGATATTTTTAGCTGTAGTGTTAGGGTTAGGGATAAGGGATCCCATTAGCATTAAGGGTCTTCCTTACTGTAGGGTTAAGGGTTAGGCTTAGAGTTAAAGGTTAAGGTTAGGGTCAGTGTTAAGATTTAGGGTGAGGGTTAACAGTTAGGGTAAAGGTTAAGCGTTAGGGTTAGGGATTAGTGATTAGGGTTTCTGGTTAGTGTTAGGTTAGCGGTTAGGAGTTAGTGTTTTATGAAGGGGTATGGTTAGAATTAGAATTGGGGTTAGAGTTAGGGTGTGGTTTAGGTGTTAGGTTTAGGGGTTAGTTTTAGAGTAAAAGGATAGGATTAGGGTTACGGGTTGGGCTCAGGTTTAGGGTTAAAGCTTACTGCTGGGGTTAGGAATAGGGTTCAGGGTTAGCTTTAGGGGTTCTGGTTAGGTTTAGGTGTTAGGTTAGTGTCAGGGTTAGGTCTAGTCGTGAGGGTAAGGTTTAAGGTTAGCTTTAAGAGCTAGGGTTAGGTTTAATGGTTAGGATTAGGATTACGGTTAAAGGTTAGGGTAATGCTTAGGGGTTAGGTGAAGGGTGAAGGGTTAGGGCTTTTGTTAGGCATAGCGTTCGGGTTAGAACTAAGGGTTCCTGTCAGTGTTAGGGTTGTAGGCAGCGTTACGGTTAGGCTTAGCAGTGGAGAATTAGGTTTAGGGATTAGATGTTACAGTTATGACTAGGAGATAGGGTTAGAATTATGGGATAGGGGATGTTCTCAGGGAATCGGTTATGCATTAACGTTACGTTAAGAGGTTAAAGTTAGGCTCACGGTGAGGTTTACGTGTTAAGGGGAGAAATAGGAACAGGGTTAGGTGCCATGTTCAGGGTTAGGGTTATCTGTTAAAGGTATCATTTATGCTTAGCGCACGGGCCTTGTCGGCATTAGGCTGGGGGGAGGTTAGGGGGCTGGGATTGTCACCGGGAACCCACTGTATCGGACTCTGGGTATGGGCCCGTGGATTTCATGCAGGACACAGTGGTAGAGCCTCCTTTCACACATGGCACGGGAGGATTGCAGGCTTTCTAAACTCTAAGAAAGCAAGAAGTCTGAGAATTAGATTTAGGGTTAGGATTATGGTTAGGGTTCAGGATGAAGTGTAGTGTTATGGTGAGGGGATAGGGTTACAGATAAGGGTTACGGTTTAAGGTTACTGTTAGGTTTAACGGTTACAGTTCGTTTTGGGGTTGAGGTTTGCAGATAGGGTTAAGATGAGGGGTCAGGGTTTGGTACAGGGTTAGGGTTGTGTTCGGTTTAGGGTTGAAGATTAGGATTAGGGTTAGGATTAAAGGTTAGCATGAGAGTTAACGGTTAAGATTAAGGTTATCGGTTAGGGTTAGGGTTTAGGTTTAGGGTTAAGGGTTAGGGTTAGTTTTAGGGTTAGAGTTATGTGTTAGGGTTTGTGTTAGAGGTTAGGGTTAGGTTTACTGTTCGTGGTTAGAGTTACGTTTAGGGGTTAGCATTAGGGTTAGGGATTAGGTTTAGGGTAAGTGTTTAGAGTTAGTGTTGGGCTTTAGGCTCGGGGCTTAGGTTCAGGGTCAGGGGTTAGGTTTGGTGGTAGGGCTTAGATTTAGCGGTCAGTTTAAGGGCACAGGACCTGGTTAATCTACGGTGAGAGGGGTGTGGTCGGAGTCACCACAAAAGCACAACATCATTCCCTGGGCCTTGGGACAAAACCTACATGCAGGACTCAGGCAGAGCCTCATCTCACACATGGCATGGCTGTATTGTAGGCTTGCTTCACTCTGGGAATGGAAGCAGTGTGAGAATTAGGGTTAGGTTTGGGGTTAGGGGTTTCGAGTTAGGGGTTAGGTTTCGAGTCAGGGTCAGGTGCTAGGGATTAGTGGTTAGGTTTAGAGTTAGTGTTAGGGGTTAGGTGTTAAGTCTGGGTTGGGGGCCAGGGTTAGGTTTAGGGTTGGGGTTAGCGTTAGGGTTAGGGGTTAGGGTTAAGGGATAGGGTTAGGGTTAAGGGTTAGGCTTAGGGTTAGGGTTCAGGGTTAGGGTTAAGGTTTAGGGTTAGAGTCAGGGTTAAGTGTTAGGGTGAGGCTTAACAGTTAGGGTTAGGGTTGGGGGTTAGGAATAGGGTTAGGGTTAAGGGTTAGGTTTATGGTTCAGGTTTAAGGTTAGGATTAGGGGTTAGGGTTAGTGTTAACTGTAGGTCAGTGTTGGGGTTAGATCTCTAGGCATTAGCGTATAGGTTAGGGTTAGGGTTAAGTAGGGTTATGTTTAATGGTTAGGATTGGGATTAGCGTTAAGGGTTAGGGTTAAGCTTTAGGGGTTATGACTAAGGATCAATGGTTAGGGTTATTTTTAGGCGTAGGGTTAGGGTAAGGGTTTTAGGGTTAGTGTTAGTGTTGTAGGTAGGGTTAAGGTTAGGGTTGGCGTTTCAGAATTAGGGATTAGGTGTTATGGTTATGGCTAGGAGTTAGGGTTAGAATTACGGTATAGGGCTTGTTCTCAGGGTGTCATGCATTATCGTTAAGATAAGGGGTTAAGTTAGGGTTAGGGTGAGGTTTACGTGTTAAGGTGAGCAGTAGGATCAGGGTTAGGTGTTATGTTCTGGGTTAGGGTTATGGGTGTGGGGTAGGGTTTATGCTTAGGGCACGGGCCCTGTATGCACTAGGAGGCGAAGTTAGGGGTCTGTGATGGTCGCTGGGAGCCCACTCTATCGTACGCAGTGTATGGGCCTCTGGGTTTCATGCAGGACACTGTGGCAGAGCGGGCTTTCATGCATGGCTTAGTAGGATTGTAGGCTTTCAAAACTCTGAGAAAGCAAGTCTGAGAATTAGATTTAGGGTTAGGATTACGGTACGGTTTAGGGATGAAGATTAGCGATAGGGTGAGGGCTTAGGGTTAGGGGTTAGGGTTAGGGTTAGGGTTGTTGGTAGGGTGAAGGTTAGGGTTGGCATTTTAGAATTAGGGATGAGGTGTTACGGTTATGGCTAGGGGTTAGGATTAGAATTATGGGATAGGGCTTCTTCTCAGGGTGTTATGCATTAAGGTTAAGATAAGGGGATAAGTTAGGGTTACGGGGAGGTTTATGTTTTAAGGTGAGCAATAGGATCAGGGTCAGGTGCTATGTTCAGGGTGAGGGTTATCTGTTAGGGGTAGTGTTTATACTTAGCGTACAGGCCCTGTCTGCACTGGGCGGGGGGCTGGGGTTAGGGGGATGGGATTGTCCCCGGGAACCCACTCTATCATACGCTAGGTATGGGCTCCTGGTTTCATGCAAGAGAGAGCTGCAGAGCCCCCTTTTACTCATGGCATGGGAGGATTTTAGGCTTTCTAAACTCTAAGAAAGCAAGAAGTCCGAGAATTAGATTTAGGGGTAGGATTATGATAATGTTTAGGGTTAGGGTTAGTGTTAAGGTGGGGTCTTAGGGTTAGGGGTTAGGGTTAGAGGTTAGTGTTAGGTGTAACAGTTACAGTTAGGTTTATGGTTAAGTTTCAGGGTTAGGGTTAAGGTTTGGGTTTAGCGTTTGGCACAGGGTTACGCTTCAGTGTTAGCTTTATGGTTAAAGATTAGGATTAGGGTTAGTGTGAGGGTTAATGGTAAGGGTCAAGATTAAGGGTTAGGGTTGGGGTTAGGGTTAGGTTTAGGGTTAGGGCTTAGGGTTAGGGGATAGGATTAGGGTTAAGTGTTGGGGTTATGGTTAGGGTTAAAGTTTAGTGTTAGGGTTAATGTTTAGTGTTATGGTCCAGTTTAAGTGTTAGGGTGAGGGTTAACAGTTAGGATTAGGCTTAGGGGTTAGGGATATAGTGAAGGTTCAGTGTTAGGGTTAGGTTTAGGGTTCAGGGTTAGGGTTAGCTTTAGGGGTTATGGTTAGGGTTAGGTGTTAGGTTAGTGTCAGGGTAAGGTCTAGTCGTGAGGGTAAGGTTTAGGGTTAGCTTTAAGAGCTAGGGTTAGGTTTAATGGTTAGGATTAGGATTACGGTTAAAGGTTAGGGTAATGCTTAGGGGTTAGGTGAAGGGTGAAGGGTTAGGGCTTTTGTTAGGCATAGCGTTGGGGTTAGAACTAAGGGTTCCTGTCAGTGTTAGGGTTGTAGGCAGCGTTACGGTTAGGCTTAGCGGTGGAGAATTAGGGTTAGGGATTAGGTGTTACAGTGATGACT
This sequence comes from Eulemur rufifrons, assembly GCF_041146395.1. Taxonomy (NCBI): domain Eukaryota; kingdom Metazoa; phylum Chordata; class Mammalia; order Primates; family Lemuridae; genus Eulemur; species Eulemur rufifrons. The sequence goes on along the minus strand of NW_027182868.1, from coordinate 321,516 downwards.
AGGAGATAGGGTTAGAATTATGGGATAGGGGACCCAACCCATAGTTGGGTTATGCATTAACGTTACGTTAAGAGGTTAAAGTTAGGCTCACGGTGAGGTTTACGTGTTAAGGGGAGAAATAGGAACAGGGTTAGTTGCCATGTTCAGGGTTAGGGTTATCTGTTAAAGGTATCATTTATGCTTAGCGCACGGGCCCTGTCGACATTAGGCTGGGGGGAGGTTAGGGGGCTGGGATTGTCACCGGGAACCCACTGTATCGGACTCTGGGTATGGGCTCGTGGATTTCATGCTGGACACAGTGGTAGAGCCTCCTTTCACACATGGCACGGGAGGATTGCAGGCTTTCTAAACTCTAAGAAAGCAAGAAGTCTGAGAATTAGATTTAGGGTTAGGATTATGGTTAGGGTTCAGGATGAAGTGTAGTGTTACGGTGAGGGGATAGGGTTACAGATTAGGGTTACGGTTTAAGGTTACTGTTAGGTTTAACGGTTACAGTTCGTTTTGGGGTTGAGGTTTGCGGATAGGGTTAAGATGAGGGGTCAGGGTTTGGTACAGGGTTAGGGTTGTGTTCGGTTTAGGGTTGAAGATTAGGATTAGGGTTAGGATTAAAGGTTAGCATGAGAGTTAACGGTTAAGATTAAGGTTAAGGGTTAGGGTTAGGGTTTAGGTTTAGGGTTAAGGGTTAGGGTTAGTTTTAGGGTTAGAGTTATGTGTTAGGGTTTGTGTTAGAGGTTAGGGTTAGGTTTACTGTTCGTGGTTAGAGTTACGTTTAGGGGTTAGCATTAGGGTTAGGGATTAGGTTTAGGGTAAGTGTTTAGAGTTAGTGTTGGGCTTTAGGCTCGGGGCTTAGGTTCAGGGTCAGAGGTTAGGGTTGGTGGTAGGGCTTAAATTTAGCGGTCAGTTTAAGGGCACAGGACCTGGTTAATCTACGGTGAGAGGGGTGTGGTCGGAGTCACCACAAAAGCACAACATCATTCCCTGGGCCTTGGGACAAAACCTACATGCAGGACTCAGGCAGAGCCTCATCTCACACATGGCATGGCTGTATTGTAGGCTTGCTTCACTCTGGGAATGGAAGTAGTGTGAGAATTAGGGTTAGGTTTGGGGTTAGGGGTTTCGAGTTAGGGGTTAGGTTTCGAGTCAGGGTCAGGTGCTAGGGATTAGTGGTTAGGTTTAGAGTTAGTGTTAGGGGTTAGGTGTTAAGTCTGGGTTGGGGGCCAGGGTTAGGTTTAGGGTTGGGGTTAGCGTTAGGGTTAGGGGTTAGGGTTAAGGGATAGGGTTAGGGTTAAGGGTTAGGCTTAGGGTTAGGGTTCAGGGTTAGGGTTAAGGTTTAGGGTTAGAGTCAGGGTTAAGTGTTAGGGTGAGGCTTAACAGTTAGGGTTAGGGTTAGGGGGTTAGGAATAGGGTTAGGGTTAAGGGTTAGGTTTATGGTTCAGGTTTAAGTTTAGGATTAGGGGTTAGGGTTAGTGTTAACTGTAGGTCAGTGTTGGGGTTAGATCTCTAGGCATTAGCGTATAGGTTAGGGTTAGGGTTAAGTAGGGTTATGTTTAATGGTTAGGATTGGGATTAGCGTTAAGGGTTAGGGTTAAGCTTTAGGGGTTATGACTAAGGATCAATGGTTAGGGTTATTTTTAGGCGTAGGGTTAGGGTAAGGGTTTTAGGGTTAGTGTTAGTGTTGTCGGTAGGGTTAGGTTAGGGTTGGCGTTTCAGAATTAGGGATTAGGTGTTATGGTTACGGCTAGGAGTTAGGGTTAGAATTACGGTATAGGGCTTGTTCTCAGGGTGTCATGCATTATCGTTAAGATAAGGGGTTAAGTTAGGGTTAGGGTGAGGTTTACGTGTTAAGGTGAGCAGTAGGATCAGGGTTAGGTGTTATGTTCTGGGTTAGGGTTATGGGTGTGGGGTAGGGTTTATGCTTAGGGCACGGGCCCTGTATGCACTAGGAGGCGAAGTTAGGGGTCTGTGATGGTCGCTGGGAGCCCACTCTATCGTACGCAGTGTATGGGCCTCTGGGTTTCATGCAGGACACTGTGGCAGAGCGGGCTTTCATGCATGGCTTAGTAGGATTGTAGGCTTTCAAAACTCTGAGAAAGCAAGTCTGAGAATTAGATTTAGGGTTAGGATTACGGTACGGTTTAGGGATGAAGATTAGCGATAGGGTGAGGGCTTAGGGTTAGGGGTTAGGGTTAGGGTTAGGGTTGTTGGTAGGGTGAAGGTTAGGGTTGGCATTTTAGAATTAGGGATGAGGTGTTACGGTTATGGCTAGGGGTTAGGATTAGAATTATGGGATAGGGCTTCTTCTCAGGGTGTTATGCATTAAGGTTAAGATAAGGGGATAAGTTAGGGTTACGGGGAGGTTTATGTTTTAAGGTGAGCAATAGGATCAGGGTCAGGTGCTATGTTCAGGGTGAGGGTTATCTGTTAGGGGTAGTGTTTATACTTAGCGTACAGGCCCTGTCTGCACTGGGCGGGGGGCTGGGGTTAGGGGGATGGGATTGTCCCCGGGAACCCACTCTATCATACGCTAGGTATGGGCTCCTGGTTTCATGCAAGAGAGAGCTGCAGAGCCCCCTTTCACTCATGGCATGGGAGGATTTTAGGCTTTCTAAACTCTAAGAAAGCAAGAAGTCCGAGAATTAGATTTGGCGTAGGATTATGATAATGTTTAGGGTTAGGGTTAGTGTTAAGGTGGGGTCTTAGGGTTAGGGGTTAGGGTTAGAGGTTAGTGTTAGGTGTAACAGTTACAGTTAGGTTTATGGTTAAGTTTCAGGGTTAGGGTTAAGGTTTGGGTTTAGCGTTTGGCACAGGGTTACGCTTCAGTGTTCGCTTTATGGTTAAAGATTAGGATTAGGGTTAGTGTGAGGGTTAATGGTAAGGGTCAAGATTAAGGGTTAGGGTTGGGGTTAGGGTTAGGTTTAGGGTTAGGGCTTAGGGTTAGGGGATAGGATTAGGGTTAAGTGTTGGAGTTATGGTTAGGGTTAAAGTTTAGTGTTAGGGTTAATGTTTAGTGTTATGGTCCAGTTTAAGTGTTAGGGTGAGGGTTAACAGTTAGGATTAGGCTTAGGGGTTAGGGATATAGTGAAGGTTCAGTGTTAGGGTTAGGTTTAGGGTTCAGGTTAGGGTTAGCTTTAGGGGTTATGGTTAGGGTTAGGTGTTAGGTTAGTGTCAGGGTTAGATCTAGTCGTGAGGGTAAGGTTTAGGGTTAGCTTTAAGAGCTAGGGTTAGGTTTAATGGTTAGGATTAGGATTACGGTTAAAGGTTAGGGTAATGCTCAGGGGTTAGGGTGAAGGGTGAAGGGTTAGGGCTTTTGTTAGGCATAGCGTTGGGGTTAGAACTAAGGGTTCCTGTCAGTGTTAGGGTTGTAGGCAGCGTTACGGTTAGGCTTAGCGGTGGAGAATTAGGGTTAGGGATTAGGTGTTACAGTTATGACTAGGAGATAGGGTTAGAATTATGGGATAGGGGATGTTCTCAGGGAATCGGTTATGCATTAACGTTACGTTAAGAGGTTAAAGTTAGGCTCACGGTGAGGTTTACGTGTTAAGGGGAGAAATAGGAACAGGGTTAGGTGCCATGTTCAGGGTTAGGGTTATCTGTTAAAGGTATCATTTATGCTTAGCGCACGGGCCCTGTCGGCATTAGGCTGGGGGGAGGTTAGGGGGCTGGGATTGTCACCGGGAACCCACTGTATCGGACTCTGGGTATGGGCCCGTGGATTTCATGCAGGACACAGTGGTAGAGCCTCCTTTCACACATGGCACGGGAGGATTGCAGGCTTTCTAAACTCTAAGAAAGCAAGAAGTCTGAGAATTACATTTAGGGTTAGGATTATGGTTAGGGTTCAGGATGAAGTGTAGTGTTATGGTGAGGGGATAGGGTTACAGATTAGGGTTACGGTTTAAGGTTACTGTTAGGTTTAACGGTTACAGTTCGTTTTGGGGTTGAGGTTTGCGGATAGGGTTAAGATGAGGGGTCAGGGTTTGGTACAGGGTTAGGGTTGTGTTTGGTTTAGGGTTGAAGATTAGGATTAGGGTTAGGATTAAAGGTTAGCATGAAAGTTAATGGTTAAGATTAAGGTTAACGGTTAGGGTTAGGGTTTAGGTTTAGGGTTAAGGGTTAGGGTTCGTTTTAGGGTTAGAGTTATGTGTTAGGGTTTGTGTTAGAGGTTAGGGTTAGGTTTACTGTTCGTGGTTAGAGTTACGTTTAGGGGTTAGCATTAGGGTTAGGGATTAGGTTTAGGGTAAGTGTTTAGAGTTAGTGTTGGGCTTTAGGCTCGGGGCTTAGGTTCAGGGTCAGAGGTTAGGATTGGTGGTAGGGCTTAGATTTAGCGGTCAGTTTAAGGGCACAGGACCTGGTTAATCTACGGTGAGAGGGGTGTGGTCGGAGTCACCACAAAAGCACAACATCATTCCCTGGGCCTTGGGACAAAACCTACATGCAGGACTCAGGCAGAGCCTCATCTCACACATGGCATGGCTGTATTGTAGGCTTGCTTCACTCTGGGAATGGAAGTAGTGTGAGAATTAGGGTTAGGTTTGGGGTTAGGGGTTTCGAGTTAGGGGTTAGGTTTCGAGTCAGGGTCAGGTGCTATGGATTAGTGGTTAGGTTTAGAGTTAGTGTTAGGGGTTAGGTGTTAAGTCTGGGTTGGGGGCCAGGGTTAGGTTTAGGGTTGGGGTTAGCGTTAGGGTTAGGGGTTAGGGTTAAGGGATAGGGTTAGGGTTAAGGGTTAGGCTTAGGGTTAGGGTTCAGGGTTAGGGTTAAGGTTTAGGGTTAGAGTCAGGGTTAAGTGTTAGGGTGAGGCTTAACAGTTAGGGTTAGGGTTAGGGGGTTAGGAATAGGGTTAGGGTTAAGGGTTAGGTTTATGGTTCAGGTTTAAGGTTAGGATTAGGGGTTAGGGTTAGTGTTAACTGTAGGTCAGTGTTGGGGTTAGATCTCTAGGCATTAGCGTATAGGTTAGGGTTAGGGTTAAGTAGGGTTATGTTTAATGGTTAGGATTGGGATTAGCGTTAAGGGTTAGGGTTAAGCTTTAGGGTTTATGACTAAGGATCAATGGTTAGGGTTATTTTTAGGCGTAGGGTTAGGGTAAGGGTTTTAGGGTTAGTGTTAGTGTTGTTGGTAGGGTTAAGGTTAGGGTTGGCGTTTCAGAATTAGGGATTAGGTGTTATGGTTACGGCTAGGAGTTAGGGTTAGAATTACGGTATAGGGCTTGTTCTCAGGGTGTCATGCATTATCGTTAAGATAAGGGGTTAAGTTAGGGTTAGGGTGAGGTTTACGTGTTAAGGTGAGCAGTAGGATCAGGGTTAGGTGTTATGTTCTGGGTTAGGGTTATGGGTGTGGGGTAGGGTTTATGCTTAGGGCACGGGCCCTGTATGCACTAGGAGGCGAAGTTAGGGGTCTGTGATGGTCGCTGGGAGCCCACTCTATCGTACGCAGTGTATGGGCCTCTGGGTTTCATGCAGGACACTGTGGCAGAGCGGGCTTTCATGCATGGCTTAGTAGGATTGTAGGCTTTCAAAACTCTGAGAAAGCAAGTCTGAGAATTAGATTTAGGGTTAGGATTACGGTACGGTTTAGGGATGAAGATTAGCGATAGGGTGAGGGCTTAGGGTTAGGGGTTAGGGTTAGGGTTAGGGTTGTTGGTAGGGTGAAGGTTAGGGTTGGCATTTTAGAATTAGGGATGAGGTGTTACGGTTATGGCTAGGGGTTAGGATTAGAATTATGGGATAGGGCTTCTTCTCAGGGTGTTATGCATTAAGGTTAAGATAAGGGGATAAGTTAGGGTTACGGGGAGGTTTATGTTTTAAGGTGAGCAATAGGATCAGGGTCAGGTGCTATGTTCAGGGTGAGGGTTACCTGTTAGGGGTAGTGTTTATACTTAGCGTACAGGCCCTGTCTGCACTGGGCGGGGGGCTGGGGTTAGGGGGATGGGATTGTCCCCGGGAACCCACTCTATCATACGCTAGGTATGGGCTCCTGGTTTCATGCAAGAGAGAGCTGCAGAGCCCCCTTTTACTCATGGCATGGGAGGATTTTAGGCTTTCTAAACTCTAAGAAAGCAAGAAGTCCGAGAATTAGATTTAGGGGTAGGATTATGATAATGTTTAGGGTTAGGGTTAGTGTTAAGGTGGGGTCTTAGGGTTAGGGGTTAGGGTTAGAGGTTAGTGTTAGGTGTAACAGTTACAGTTAGGTTTATGGTTAAGTTTCAGGATTAGGGTTAAGGTTTGGGTTTAGCGTTTGGCACAGGGTTAGGCTTCAGTGTTAGCTTTATGGTTAAAGATTAGGATTAGGGTTAGTGTGAGGGTTAATGGTAAGGGTCAAGATTAAGGGTTAGGGTTGGGGTTAGGGTTAGGTTTAGGGTTAGGGCTTAGGGTTAGGGGATAGGATTAGGGTTAAGTGTTGGGGTTATGGTTAGGGTTAAAGTTTAGTGTTAGGGTTAATGTTTAGTGTTATGGTCCAGTTTAAGTGTTAGGGTGAGGGTTAACAGTTAGGATTAGGCTTAGGGGTTAGGGATATAGTGAAGGTTCAGTGTTAGGGTTAGGTTTAGGGTTCAGGTTAGGGTTAGCTTTAGGGGTTATGGTTAGGGTTAGGTGTTAGGTTAGTGTCAGGGTTAGATCTAGTCGTGAGGGTAAGGTTTAGGGTTAGCTTTAAGAGCTAGGGTTAGGTTTAATGGTTAGGATTAGGATTACGGTTAAAGGTTAGGGTAATGCTCAGGGGTTAGGGTGAAGGGTGAAGGGTTAGGGCTTTTGTTAGGCATAGCGTTGGGGTTAGAACTAAGGGTTCCTGTCAGTGTTAGGTTTGTAGGCAGCGTTACGGTTAGGCTTAGCAGTGGAGAATTAGGGTTAGGGATTAGATGTTACAGTTATGACTAGGAGATAGGGTTAGAATTATGGGATAGGGGATGTTCTCAGGGAATGGGTTATGCATTAACGTTACGTTAAGAGGTTAAAGTTAGGCTCACGGTGAGGTTTACGTGTTAAGGGGAGAAATAGGAACAGGGTTAGGTGCCATGTTCAGGGTTAGGGTTATCTGTTAAAGGTATCATTTATGCTTAGCGCATGGGCCCTGTCGGCATTAAGCTGGGGGGAGGTTAGGGCGCTGGGATTGTCACCGGGAAACCACTGTATCGGACTCTGGGTATGGGCCCATGGGTTTCATGCAGGACACAGTGGTAGAGCCTCCTTTCACACATGGCATGGGAGGATTGCAGGCTTTCTAAACTCTAAGAAAGCAAGAAGTCTGAGAATTAGATTTAGGGTTAGGATTATGGTTAGGGTTCAGGATGAAGTGTAGTGTTATGGTGAGGGGATAGGGTTACAGATTAGGGTTACGGTTTAAGGTTACTGTTAGGTTTAACGGTTACAGTTCGTTTTGGGGTTGAGGTTTGCGGATAGGGTTAAGATGAGGGGTTAGGTTTTGGTACAGGGTTAGGGTTGTGTTAGGTTTAGGTTTGAAGATTAGGATTAGAGTTAGGATTAAAGGTTAGCATGAGAGTTAACGGTAAAGATTAAGGTTAAGGGTTAGGGTTAGGGTTTAGGTTTAGGGTTAAGGGTTAGGGTTAGTTTTAGGGTTAGAGTTATGTGTTAGGGTTTGTGTTAGAGTTTAGGGTTAGGTTTCCTGTCCACGGTTCGGGTTACGTTTAGGGGTTAGCATTAGGGTTAGGGATTAGGTTTAGGGTAAGGGTTTAGAGTTAGTGTTGGGCTTTAGGCTCGGGGCTTAGGTTCAGGGTCAGGGGTTAGGTTTGGTGGTAGGGCTTAGATTTAGCGGTCAGTTTAAGGGCACAGGACCTGGTTAATCTACGGTGAGAGGGGTGTGGTCGGAGTCACCATGAAATCACAACATCATTCCCTGGGCCCTGGGACAAGACCTACATGCAGGACTCAGGCGGAGCCTCATCTCACACATGGCATTGCTGTATTGTAGGCTTGCTTCACTCGGGAATGGAAGTAGTGTGAGAATTAAGGTTAGGGTTGGGGTTAGGGGTTTCGAGTTAGGGGTTAGGTTTCGAGTCATGGTTAGGTGCTAGTGGTTAGGGGTAGAGTTAGTGTTACGGGTTCGGTGTTAATTCTGGGTTAGGGGGCCAGGGGTAGGTTTAGGGTTGGGGTTAGTGTTATCGTTAGCGGTTAGGGTTAATGGATAGGGTTAGGGTTAAGGGTAGGCTTAGGGTTAGGGTTCAGGGTTAGGGTTAAGGTTTAGGGTTAGGGTCAGGGTTAAGGGTTAGGGTTAGGGTTAGGGTGTTATGGTTAAGGATTAGGTTTATTGTTCAGGTTTAAGGTTAGCATTATGGGTTTGTGTTACTTCTAACTGTAGGTCAGTGCTGGGGTTAGAACTCTAGGCATTAAGGTAAAGGTTAGAGTTAGGGTTAAGAGTTGGGGTTATGTTTAATGGTTAGGATTGGGATTAGGGTTAAGGGTTAGGGTTAAGGTTAGGGGTTATGACTAAGGATCAACGGTTACGGTTATTTTTAGGCGTAGGGTTAGGGTAAGGGTTTAGGGTTAGTGTTAGTGTTGTTGGTAGGGTTAAGGTTAGGGTTGGTGTTTCAGAATTAGAGATTAGGTGTTATGGTTATGGCTAGGAGTTAGGGTTAGAATTACAGTATAGGGCTTGTTCTCAGGGTGTCATGCATTAACGTTACGATATGGGGTTAAAATTAGGGTTACGGTGAGGTTTACGTGTTAAGGTGAGCAGTAGGATCAGGGTTAGGTGTTATGTTCTGGGTTAGGGTTATGGGTGAGGGGTAGTGTTTATGCTTAGGGCATGGGCCCTGTATGCCCTAGGAATCGAAGTTAGGGGTCGGTTGTGGTCGCTGGGAACCCACTCTATCGTACGCTGTGTATGGGCCTCTGGGTTTCTTGCAGGACACTGTGGCAGAGCGGGCTTTCATGCATGGCTTAGTAGGATTGTAGGCTTTCAAAACTCTGAGAAAGCAAGAAGTCTGAGAATTAGATTTAGGGTTAGGATTACAGTACGGTTTAGGGATGAAGATTAGTGATAGGGTGAGGGCTTAGGGTTAGAGGTTAGGGTTAGGGTTAGGGTTGTTTGTAGGGTGAAGTTTAGGGTTGGCATTTTAGAATTAGGGATGAGGTCTTATGGTTATTTCTGGGGATTAGGATTAGAATTATGGGATGGGGCTTCTTTTCAGGGTGTTATGCATTAAGGTTAAGATAAGGGGATAAGTTAGGGTTACGGGGAGGTTTATGTTTTAAGGTGAGCAATAGGATCAGGGTCAGGTGTTATATTCAGTGTGAGGGTTATCTGTTAGGGGTAGTGTTTATACTTAGCGTACAGGCCCTGTCTGCACTTGGCGGGGGGCTGGTGTTAGGGGGATGGGATTGTCCCCGGGAACCCACTCTATCGTACGCTGTATATGGGCTCCTGGGTTTCATGCAGGACACAGTGGTAGAGCCCCCTTTTACTCATGGCATGGGAGGATTTTAGGCTTTCTAAACTCTGAGAAAGCAAGAAGTCTGACAATTAGATTTAGGGGTAGGATTATGGTAATGTTTAGCGAGGAAGATTAGTGTTAGGGTGGGCTCTTAGGGTTAGGGGTTAGGGTTTAAGGTTTGTGTTATTTTTAACAGTTACAGTTAGGTTTATGGTTAAGTTTCAGGGTTAGGGTTAAGGTTTGGTTTTATCGTTTGGCACAGGGTTAGGCTTCAGTGTTAGCTTTATGGTTAAAGATTAGGATTAGGGTTAGGGTTAAGGGTTAGTGTGAGGGTTAATGGTAAGGTTCAAGATTAAGGGTTAGGGTTGGGCTTAGGGTTAGGAATAAGGCTTCGTGTAACATTTAGGTTTAGAGTTAAGTGTTATGGTTATGGCTAGAGGTTAGGGTTAGGTTTAGGGTTCATGGTTAGGGTTACATTTAGGGGTTCGGGTTACGGGTTAAGTTTAGGGCGAGTGTTTAGTGTTACTGTTGGGCGTTAGGATAAGGGCCGAGGTTTAGGGTTAGGATTTAGGTTTAGTGTTAGGGCTTAGATTTAGTGGTTAGTTTAAGGGCACATGCTCTGTTTAATCTATGGTGGGAAGGGTGCAGACTGGGTCGCCTCAACACCACACCATCGTACTTGGGCCTTGGGCCCAGACCTACATGCAGGACTCAGGCAGAGCCTCTTCTCACTCGTGGCATGGCTCTATTGTAGGCTTGGTCAACTCTGAGAACGAAGGAAGTGTGAGAATTAGGGTTATGGTTAGGGTTATGTGTTTGGGGTTAGAGGTTTGGGTTTGAGTGAAGTTTAGTGGTTAGGAATTAGAAGTTAGGATTAGTGTGTCAGGGGTTAGGTGTTAGGTTTTTGTAAGGGGCTAGCGTTAGATTTAGGTTTAGGGTTAATGTTCAGGTGGGTTAGGGGTCAGCGTTAGGGTTAGGCTTACAAGATAGGATTAAGGTAAAGGGTGAAGGCTTAAGATTAGCAGTAAGGGTTAAGGTTAGGGTTAAGGGTTAGGGTTTCGGTCCAAGTTAAGGGTGAGAGTGAGGGTTAACAGTTGCGATTAGGGTAATGGTTTAGGGATAGTAATAGGTTTAAGGGATAGGGTTAGGGTTAGGTTTAGGGTTCGGGGTTAGGGTTAGCATTAGCGGTTAGGGTTAGGGTTAGGGGTTAGGGTTACAGTTAGGGTTAGGTCTAGGCATTATGGTAATGGTTCGTGTTAGGGTTAAGAATTAGGGTTAGGTTTAATTGTTAGGATTATGATCAGGGTAATGGTTAGGGTTAGGGTTAGCGGTTAGAGTTAGGGTTAGTGTTAGGGTTGTTTGTAGGGTGAAGGTAATGTTTAGCAGTTTAGAATTAAGGTTAGGGATTAAGTGTTACGGTTATGCTAGGAGTTAGGCTTAGAATTAAGGGATAGGGTTTGTTCTTAGGGTAAGTGTTATGCAATAACATTAGGATAGGGGTTAAAGTTAGGGTTACAGTGAGGTTTACGTGTTAAGGTGAACAATAACATCAGGGTTAGGTGTTATGTTCAGGGTTAGGGTTATGGGTGAGGTGCAGGGTTTTTGCTTAGGGCATGGGCCCTGTCAGCACTAGCAGGGGGAGTTAGGGGGCTGTGATTGTTCCCGGGAACCCACTCTATTGTGCACAGAGTATGGGCTCCTGGGTTTCATGCAGGACACTGTGGCAGAGCCAGCTTTCACGCATGGCTTTGGAGAATTGTAGGCTTTTAAAACTCTGAGATAGCAAGAAGTCTGAGAATTAGATTTAGGGTTAGGATTATGGTTAGGGTTAGGGATGAAGATTAGTCAGGGAGAGGGCTTAGGGTTAGGGCTTAAGCTTCGAGTGAGGATTAGGGGTTAGGGAGTAGGTGTTGGGTTTAGTGATAGGGTTAGGGCTTAGGGGTTAGGGTTGGGTTAGGGGCTAGGGTTAGATTTAGAGTGGGGTTAGGGTTAGCGTTATGGGTTAGAGTTAGGGTTAAGGGATAGGATAAGGGTTAAGCGTTAAGGCTTAGGGTTAGCGTTAAGTGTTATGTTTAGTTTTAAGGGTTAGGGTTACAGTTCGAGTTAAGGGTTAGTGTGGGGTTAACGGTTAGGGCTAGGGTTATGGGTTAAGGATAGAGTTAGGTTTAAGGCTTAGGATTAGGGTTCAGTGTTAGGGTTAGCATTAGGGATTAGGGTTAGGGTTAGGGGTTACGTTTACTCTTAGGGTTAGGTCTAGGCATTAGGGTACGTGTTAGTGTTAGGCTTAAGAGTTAGGGTTAGGTTTAATTGTTAGGATTAGGATCAGGGTTAAGGGTTAGGGTTAAGTGTCAAGTGTTACGGTTATTTTTAGGTGTACGGTTAGGGTTAGCGGTTAGGGTTAGGGTTAGTTTGTAGGGATAAGGTAATGTTTAGCAGTTTTGAATTAGCCTTAGGGATTAGGTGTTACAATTGTGGCTAGGAGTTAGGGTTAGAATTAAGGGATAGGGGTTGTTCTTAGGGTAAGTCTTATGCATTAACGTTAGGATAACAGGTTCAAGTTAGAGTTATGGTGAGGTTGATGTGTTAAGGTGAGCAATAGTATCAGGGTGAGCTGTGATGTTCAGGGTTAGGGTTATGGGTGAGGGGTAGTGTTTATGCTTATATCACGAGCCCTCTCTGCTCTAGGAGGGGGCTTAGAGGGCTGGGATAGATGCCGGAAGCCACTCTATCATACACTGGGTATGGGCCCCTTGGTTTCATGCCGGACACAGTGGCCAAGCCTCCTTCTACACATGGCATGGGAGGATTGTAGGCTTTGTAAACTCTGAGAAAGCAAGAAGTCTGAGAATTAAATTTAGGGCTAGGATTAGGGTTAGGGTTAGCAATATAGGTTACTGTTATGGTGAGGGCTTAGGGTTAGGGGTTTCAGTTAGGGTCAGGGTTAAAGGTTAGTGTTAGGTTTAACAGTTACAGTTAGGTTTAGGGTTAAGCTTTAAGGTTTAAGCTTAGGGTTAAGATTAGGGGTTAGGTTTTGGTACAGGGTAAGGGTTAAGTGCTAGGTTTAGGCTTAAAGATTAGGATTAGGGTTAGGGTTAAGGTTTAGTGTGAGGGTTAACGGTTAGGGTTAAGGTTAAGTGTTAGGTTTATGGGTTAGGGTTAGGGTTAAGTGTTCATGTTAGGTTTAGGGTTAGAGTTAAGTGTTATGGTTAGGGTTAGGGGTTTGGGTTAGGTTTAGGGTTCATGGTTAAGGTTACATTTAGGGGTTAGGTTTAGGGTAAGCGTTTAGTGTTAGTGTTGGGCATTAGGGTCAGGGCTTAGGTAGGGTTAGGGGTTAGGGTCAGTGTTTGGGCTTTGATTTGGCGGTTAGTTTAAGGGTACAGGACCTGTGTAATCTATGGTGAGAAGGGTGCAGAATGTTTCCATGCGACACTACACCATCGGATCCTGGGCCTTTGGCCCAGACCTACTTGCAGGACTCATGCGGAAACTCTACTCACGCATTGCATGGTTGTATTTTAGGCTTGGTTAACTCTGAGAATGGAAGTAGTGTGAGAAATAGGGTTATGGTTAGGGTTAAGGGTTTGGTGTTAGGGGTTAGGGTTCAAGTGAGGTTTAGTGGTTAGGGACTAGGATTTAGGGTTAGTGTTAGGGTTAGGGGTTAGTTTTGCGTTAGGGGCTAGGGTTAGATTTATGGTTGGGGTTAGTGTTAGGGTTAGGATTAGGCATCAGGGTTAGTGTTAGGGTTAAAGGATAGGATTGGCGTTAAGTGTTTAGGCTTAGGGTTTGTGTTAAGTGTTAGGGTTGGGGTTTAGGCTTAGGGTTACGGTTTGAGTTAAGCTCTAGGGTGAGGGTTAAAGATTAGGCTTAGGATTATTGGTTAGGGATAGAGTTATGTTTAAGGGTTAGGGATAGGGTTAGGTTTAGGGTTCAGTGTTAGGGTTAGCATTAGGGGTTAGGGTTAGGGTTAGGGGTTAGGCGTAGTGATGTATTAAGGGCTATGGTTAGAATTAGGATTGGGGTTAGTGTTAGGTTTAGGGTTAGGGGTTAGGTTTAGGGTTAAGGGATAGGATTATGGTTAAGGGTTGGGCGTAGCTTTAGGGTTAAGATTTAGTGTTAGGGTCCGGTTTAAGGGTTAGGGTGAGGGTTAACGGTTAGGGTTAGGGTTGGGGTTAGGGGTTAGGGATATAGTTAGTATTAAGTGTTAGAGTTAGGTTTAGGGTTCAGGGTTAGGGTTAGCTTTAGGGGTTATGATTAGGGTTAGGTGTTAGTTTAGTGTTAGTGTTAGGTCTAGGCGTCAGGGTAAGGTTTAGGGTTAGGGTTAAGAGCTAAGGTTGGGTTAGGGTTAGGGTTAGGGTTAGGAGTTAGGGTAAAGGGTCAAGGGTTAGCATTATTTTTAGCCATAGCTTTGGCGTTAGGAGTAAGGGTTAGGTTCAGTGTTAGGGTAACAGTAGGTTACCATAACAGTAACTACGTAGGGTAACAGTTAGTGTTAGTGGTTTAGAATTAGGGTTAGGGATTAGTTGTCACAGTTATGACTAGGAGATAGGGTTAGAATTATGGGATAGGGGTTAATCTCAGGGTCAGTGTTATGCATTAACGTTAGGATAAGAGGTTAAAGTTCAGGTTACAGTGAGGTTTACATTCTAAGGTGAGCAATAGAATCAGGGTTAAATGTTATTTTCAGGGTTAGAGTTTTGGGTGAGGTGTAGAGTTTATGCTTAGGGCACGGGCCTTGTCTGCATTAGGCGGGGGGGGGGTTAGGGGGCTGGGATTGTCACCAGGAACCCACTCTATCGTACTCTGGTTATGGGCCCCAGCGGTTCATTCAGGACACAGTGGAAGAGCCTCCTTTCACGCATGGCATGGGAGGATTGTAGGCTTTCTAAACTCTAAGAAAGCAAGAAGACTGAGAATTAGATTTAGGGTTAGGGTTAGGGTTCGGGTTAAGGATCAAGGTTAGTATTAGGGTGAAGGCTTAGAGTTAGGGGTTACGGGTAGCGTTACAGGTTACTCTTAGTTTTAACCGTTACAGTTAGGTTCAGGGTTAAGGTTTATGGTTAGGTTTAAGGTTAGGGTTTAGGGTTTGGTACAGGATTAGGGTTAAATATTAGGTTTAGGGTTAAAGATTACGATTAAGGTTAGGTTTAAAGGTTAGTGTGAGGGTTAACAGTCAAGGTTAAAGTTAAGAGTTAGGGTTAGGGTTAGTGTTAGGATTAAGGGTTCATGTTAGGTTTAGGGTTAGAGTTAAGTGCTATGGTTAGCGCTCGAGGTTAGGGTTAGGTTTAGGGTTCACAGTTAGGGTTACGTTTAGAGGTTAGCATTAGGGTTAGGGATTAGCTTTAGGGTAAGAGTTTAGAGTTAGTGTTGGGCTTTAGGCTCAGGGCTTAGGTTTAGGGTCAGAGGTTAGGGTTGATGTTAGGGCTTAGATTTAGTGGTTAATTTAAGGGCACAGGACCTGTTTATTCTACAGTGAGAGGGGTTAGGGTTAGGGTTAGGGTTGTCGTAGGGGTTAAGGTTAGATTTAACCTTGGGGTTAGTGTTAGGGTTAGGATTAGGGGGTTAGTGTTAGGGTTAGGGGTTAAAAACACCTACAGCCAGCCCTAACCCGATTTCTGACACTTCTTCCATTCTCAGAGTTAACCAAGCCTACAATACAGCCATGTCATGCGTGAGAAGAGGCTCCACCTGAGTCCTGTATGTAGGTCTTGGCCCAAGGCCCAGCGTACGGTGGTGTTGTGTCGCAGCGACCCTGTGCACCACTCTCACCATAGATTAAACAGGTCCTGTGCCCTTAAACTAACCGCTAAATCTCAGCCCTAACACTAATCCTAACCCCTAACCCTAAAAGTTATCCTTAACCCTACTGTTAACACTCAAACTAACCCTTAACTCTAACCCTTGTCATGATCTTTAACCCTAACCCTAACACTTAACCCTAACCCTGTACCAAACCATAACCCCTAAGCTTAACCCTAACCCTAAACCTAAACCCTAAGTCTAACTGTAACTGTTAAACCTAACAGTAACTTTTAACCCTAAAACTAACCGTATCCCCTTACCCGAAGCCCTCACCCTAAGATTAAACTTCATCCCTAACCATAACGATAATCCTAACCTTAAATCTAATTCTCAGACGTCCTACTTTCTTAGAGATTTGAAAGCTTACAAACCTCCTTTACCATGCGTGAAATCAGGCTCTGCCAGAGTGTCCTACAAGAAACCCATGGGCCCATACCCTGCATACGATAGAGTGGGTTTCTGGTGACAATCGCATCCCCCTCAATCCCACTCCTAGGGCAGACAGGGCCCATACCCTAAGCAAAACCCTACCCCTCACTCATAATTCTAACCCTGATCCTATTGCTCACCTTAACACATAAACCTCACCGTAAACCTAACTTTAACCACTTATCCTAACATTAATGCATAACACTTATGCTAAGAACAACCCCTATCACTTAATTCTAACCCTAACTCCTAGCCATAACAGTAACCCCTAATCCCTAACCCTAATTCTAACCACTAAACATTACCTTAACCCTACAAACAACCCTAATACTAACCCTAACCTTAAACGCTAACCCTAACCTTATCCCTAAACATAACTTTAAAAGTTTACCCTAAACCCTAACCCTATCCCCTAACCCTAAGCCTAACCCTTAATTCTGATCCTAATCCTAACAATTAAACCTAACCCTAACCCTTAACCCTAACACTAACCCTTACCTTAATGCCGAGACCTAATCTTAGCAGTAAAGCTACCTCTAACCCTAACCCTAGACCTTAAACCTAACACTATCCCTAACTTATAACCCTAACCCTAACTGTTAACCCTCACCCTAACCCTTAACTCGGACCATAACCCTAACCCTTAACCCTAACCCTATCCCTTAATGCTAACCCTAAGCCTTAACCCTTAACCCTAATCCTATCCCTTAACCCTAACCCTAACCCCTAACCCTAACCCTAACCCTAACCCCAACCCTAAATCTATCTCTAGTCCCTAACCCAACCCTAACCGTTAACCCCTAATGCTAACATTAACCCTAACCCCTAATCCCTAACACCTAACCCTCACGCGAACACTAACCCCTAACCCCAAACACCTAACCCTAATCATAACCATAATTCTCACACTTCCTCCATTCTCAGAGTTAGCCAAGCCTACAATAAAACCATGCCATGCGTGAGAAGAGGCTCTGCCTGAGACCTGCATGTAGGTCTGGGCCCAAGGCCTAGGGTACGATGGTGTGGTGTGGCGATGACCCATTCTGCACACTTCTCACCATAGATTACACAGGTCCTGTGCCCTTAAAATAACCTCTAAATCTAAGTCCTAACGCTAACTCTAACACTAACCCTTAACCCTAAACTTAAGCCCTGACCCTAACGCCCAACACTAACATTAAACCCTTACCCTAATCCTTACCCATAACCCTAATGCCTAAACGTAACCCTAACGATGAACCCTAAACCTAACCCTAACCCAAAACCCTAACCATAACACTTAACTCTAACCCTAAACCTAACACGAACACTTAAACCTAAACTTAACCACTAACCCTAACACTTAACCTTAACCCTAACCGTTAACTCTCACACTAACCCTTAAACCTAACCCTAATCGTAATCTTTAACCCTAAACCTAACAGTTAACCCTTACCCTGTACCAAAACCTAACCCCTAACCTTAACCTTAACCCTAACACTTGACCCTAAAGCTAACTGTAACCATTAAACCTAACACTAACCTTTAACCCTGACCGTAACTCTAACCCCTAACCCTAAGCCCTCACCCTAATGCTAAACTTTATCCTTAACACTAACCATAATCCTATCCCTAAATCTAATTCTCAGACTTCTTGCTTTCTCAGAGTTTAGAAAGCCTACAATCCTCCCATGCCATGCGTGAAAAGAGGCTCTGCCACTGTGTCCTGCATGAAACCCAGGGACCCATACCCAGTGTACGATAGAGAAAGTTCTCGGCCACAATCCTAGACCCCTAATCCTCCCGCCTAGTGCAGACAGGGCCCGTGCCCTAAGCATAAAAAGTACGCCTAACATATAACCCTAACCTTGAACGTAACACCTAACCCTGATCCTACTGCTCACCTTATCATGTAGACCACACTGTAACCCTAACTTTAACCGCATCTCCTAAAGTTAATGCATAACACTTACACTGAGAACAACGCCTATCCCATAATTCTAACCCTAAATCTTAGCCATAACCATAAAACCTAATCCCTAACCCTAATTCTAAACTGCTAACCCTAACCTTAACACTACCAACAACCCTAACACTAACCCTAACCCTAACCCTCACCCCTAATCCTACCCTATGCCTAAAAGTAACCCTAACTCCTAACCCTTATCCCTAACCAAAAGCCCTGTCCCTAACCATAAGACATAAGTCTCACCCTTATACCCTAACCCTAATACGAATCCTTAAGCCTAACCCCCAATCCTAACAATTAACCTTAACCCTAACTGTTAACGCTCACCCTAACCCTTAAATCAGACCAAAACCCTAACATTTAACCCTAACCCTAATCCCTAATGCTAACCCTAAGCCTTAACCCTTTACCCTAATCCTATCCCTTAAGCCTAACCCTAACCCTAATTCCTAACCCTAACCATAATCCCTAACCCTAACCCTAACACTAACCTTAACTCTGAATCTAACCCTAGCCCCTAAACCAACACTAACCCCTAACCCCTAACCCTAACACTAACACTAACTCCTAATTTCTAACCCCTGAACCACACTCGAACCCTAACCCCTAACCCCAAACAATTAACCATAACCATAACCCTAATTCTCACACTTCCTCCATTTTCAGAGTTCACCAAGCCTACAATAGAGCCATGCCATGAGTGAGAAGAGGCTCCGCCTGAGTCCTGCATGTAGGTCTGGGCCCAAGGCCCAGGTACGATGGTGTGGTGTCAAGGGGACCAATTCTGCACCCTTCTCACCATAGATTAAACAGGTCCTGTGCCCTTAAACTAACCGCTAAATCTAAGCCCTAACACTAAACCTAAACGCTAACCCTAAACCTAAGCCCTTATCCTAATGCCCAACACTAACACCAAACACTCACCCTAAACCTAACCCGTAACCCTAACCCCTAAACGTAACCCTAACCATGCACCCTATATCTAACCCTAACCCCTAACCGTAACCATAACACTTAACTCTAACCCTAAACTAACATAAACCCTTAACACTAAACCTAATCCCTAACCCTCATGCTTAACCCTAACCGTTAATCCTCACACTTACCTTTAAACCTAACCCTAATTGTAATCTTTAACTCTAAACTTAACACTTAAACCTTAACCTGTACCAAAACCTATCCCCTAAACTGAACCCTAACACTAAACCTTAACGCTAAACGTAACTGTAACTGTTAAACCTAACACTGACCTTTAACTCTGACCCTAAACCTAACCCCTAACCCTAAGGCATCACCTTAACACTAAACTTCATCCCTAATTCTAACCATAATCCTAACCCTAAATCTAATTCTCAGACTTTTTCTTTCTCAGAGTTTAGAAAGCCTATAATCCTCCCATGCCATGTGTGAAAGGAGGCCCTGCCACTGTGTCCAGGGGCCAATACCCAGCATACGATAGAGTGATTTCCCGGCGAATATGCTAGCCCCCTAACCTCTCCGCCTAGTGCAGACAAGGCACGTGCCCTAAGCATAAACACAACCCCTAACCAATAACCCTAACCATAACTGTTAACTCTCACCCTAACATTTAACCCTGACACTAACCCTAACCCGTAAACCTATCCCTAAACCTTTACCCAAAGCCTAAGCCTTAACTCTAACACTATCATTTAACCCTAGCCCTAACCCCTAAATGTTACACTAACCATGAACCCTAAGCCTAACCGTAACCCCTAACACTAACCATAACACTTAACTGTAACCCTAAACCTAACAAGACCCCTTAACCCTAACACTAACCCCTAACCCTAGCCCTTAAACTTAACCCTAAACTTTTACCCTCACACTAACCTTTAACACTAACCATAATGCTAATCTTTAACCCTAAACCTAACACTTAACTCTTACCCTGTACGAAACCCTAACCCCTGACCTTAACCCTGACAATAAACCTTAACCCTAAACCTAACTTTAACCGTTAAAACTAACACTAACCTTAACCCTAACTCTATCCCTAACCCTTAACCCTAAGCCCTCACCCTAACACTAATCGTCATCCCTAATCCTAACCATAATCCTATCCCTAAATCTTAATCTCAGACGTCTTCCTCTCTCAGAGTTTAAAAAGCCCTCACCCTAAAATTTAACCCTAAACCTAACTGTAACTGTTTAAACTAACACTAATCTTTAACCATAACCCTAACCCTTAACCTGAACCCTAAGCCAAACTCTTAACCCTAATCCTATCCCTTAACCCTAACTCTAATCCCTAACTCGAACGCTAACACTAACCCCAACCCTAAACCTAACCCTAGCCCCTAACCCAACCCTCACCCCAACCCCTAACCCTAACACTAACCCTAACCCCTAATGCCTAACCCCTAACCCTCATTTGAACACTCTCTCCTAAACCCAAATCCCTAACCCTAACCATAACCCTAATTCTCACACTTCTTCCATTCTAAGAGTTAACCAAGCCTACAATACAACCATGCCATGCATGAGAACAGGCTCCCCCTGATTCCTGCATGTACGTCTGAGCCCAAGGCCCAGGGTACAATGCTGTGGTGTCTCAGCGACCGATTCCACACCCTTCTCACCATAGATTAAACAGGTCCTCTGACCTTAAACTAATCGCTAAATCTAAGTCCTAACACTAACCCCTACCCTAAACAGAAACCCTGACCCAAACTCCCTTCACTAACACTATACCCTTACACCAAACCTAACCCCTAAACCTAACCCCTAAACATAACCTTAACCATGAACCCTAAACCTGAACCTAAACCCTAACACTTAAGTGTAACCCTAAACCTAACACGAACCCCTAATCCTAACCCTAAACCCTAACCCTAACCCTTCACCTTAACCCTAACCGTTAACCCTCAGCTAACCCTTAAACCTAACACTAATCCTAATCTTTACCCCTAAGCCGAACACTTAACCCTAACCCTGTACCAAACCCTAATCCCTAACACTAAGCCCTCTCCCTAACACTAAACTTCATCCCTAACCCTAACCGTAATCCTAACCCTAAATCTAATTCTGAGACTTCTTGCTTTCTCAGAGTTTAGAAAGCCTACAATCCTCCCATGCCATGCATGAAAGGAGGCTCTGCCACTGTGCCCTGCATGAAACCCAGAGGCCCATACCCAGCATACGATAGAGTGGGTTCCTGGTGACAATCCCAGCCTCCGAGCCCCCCCACCTAGTGAAGACAGGGCCTGTGCCCTAAGCATAAACACTGCCCCTAACCCATAACCATAACCCTGATCATAACATCTGACCCTGATCCTATTGCTCACCTTAACATGTAAAACTCACCATAACCCTAACCCTAACCCCTTATCCTAACGTTAATGAATAATACTTACCCTGAGGACAACACCTATCCCATAATTCTAACCCTAACTCTTATTCATAACTGTAAAACCTAATACCTAATTGTAAGCTGCTAACCCTAAATTTAACCCTACCAACAGCCCTAACACTAACCCTAACCCTAACCCTTGATCCTTAAGCCTAAACACTAACCCTAACCCTAACCCTAAGTATAAACTCTACCCCTCACCCATAACCCTAACCCTGAACATAAAACCTAACCCTGATCCTATTGCTCACCTTAACACGTAAAGCTCACCGTAACACTAACTTTAACCGCTTACCCTAACTTTAAGCATAAAACTGACCCTGAGACCAACCCCTATGCCATAATTCTAACCCTAACTCCTTACCATAACCATAACACCTAATCCCTAACCCTAATTCTAAACTGCTAAACCTAACCTTAAGCCTACAAAAAACCTTAACGGTAACACTAACCCTAACACCTAATCCTAACCCTGTGCCTGAAAATAAACCTAACCCTTAACCTTTAACCCTAATGCTAACCCATAACCCTAACCATAACACTTTACTCTAACCCTAAATCTAACACGAACGCTTAACACTAGCCCTAAACCCTAACCCTAACCCTTAAACACAAACCTAACCATTAACACTCACACTAACCGTCAACCCTAATCCGAATTCTAATCTTTAACCCTAAACCTAACACTTAACCCTAACCCTGTACCAAACCCTAACCCCTAACCATAACCCTCACCCTAAAACGTAACCCTAAACCTAACTGTAACCGTTAAACTTAACTCTAACATTTAACCTTTACTCTACCCATAATCCCTAGCCCTAATCCCTCACCCTAGCACTAACCTCATTCCTAACCCTAACTATAATCCTAACCCTAAATCTAATTATCAGACTTCTTGCTTTCTCAGCGTTAGAAAGCCTACAATCCTCCCATGCCATGAATAAAAGGAGGCTCTACCACTGTGTCCTGCCGGAAACCCCAGTGCCCATACTCAGCATACACTAGAGTGGGTTCCCGACGACAATCGCAACCCCAAACCCCTCCCCCCCTGCCTAGTGCAGACAGGGCCCGAGTCGTAAGCATAAACCCTACCCCTCACCCCTAACCATAACCCTGAACATAACACCTGACCCTGATCCCATTGCTCACCTTAAAATGTAAATCTCACCATAACCCTAAATTTAACCCCTTATCATAACGTTAATGCATAACACTTACCCTGAGAACAACTCCTATCTCTGAATTCTAACCCTAACTCCAAGCCATAACCATAACACCTAATCCCTAATGCGAATTCTAAACCGCTAACCCTAACCTTAAACCTACCATCAAACCAAACATTACCCTAGCCCCTAACTTTAAAACTATGCCTAAAAATAACCCTAACACTTCACCCTTAATCCTAACCCCTAACTCTAACCCTAACCCTACCCCTAAGACCCTAACCATAACCCTAACTGTTAACCCTCACCCTAACACGTAACCCTGAACTTAACCCTAAACCTTAACACTAACCCTTAACCCTAACCCTAAGCCAAACCCTTAACCATAATCCTATCCTTTAACCCTAAACGCTAACCCTAATATTAACCCCAACCCTAAACCTAACCCTAGCACCCTAACACAAACCCAACAACTAACCCCTATCCCTAACACTAACCCTAACTCCTAATCCCTAGGACCTAACCCTGACTCGAACCATAATCCCAAACTCCAAACCCCTAACCCAAACCCTAACCCTGATTCTCACACTACTTCCATTCTCAGAGTGAAGCAAGCCTACAATACAGCTATACTATGCGTGAGATGAGGCTCCACCTGAGTCCTGCATGTAGGTCCTTTCCCAAGGATCAGGGAACGATTTTGTGCTTTCGTGGAGACTCCGACAGCACCCTTCTCACCGTAAATAAAACAGGTCCTGTGCCCTTAAACTAAAAGCTAAATCTCAGCCCTAACACTAACACTAACCCCTAACCGTAAACATAAGCTCCGACCGTAACGCTGAACACGAACTCTAAAACCTTACCCTAAACCTACTCCCTAACCCTAACACTAACCCATAAACATAACACTAACCATGAACCCTAAACCTAACCCTAACCATAACACTTAACGCTAACCCTAAAGCCTACACGAAGACTTATTCCTAACACTAACAAAAACCCTAGCCCTTAGTCTTGATCCTTATCATTAACCCTCACACTAGCCCTTAACCCTAACCCTAATCCTAATCTTTAACCCTAAAGCTAAAACTTAAGCCTAACACTGTACCAAACGCTAAACCTTAACCTTAACCCTAACCCTAAAACATAACCATAAACCTGACTGTAACGGTTAAACCTAACACTAACCTTTAACCCTAACCACTGACCTTCAGAACGCACCCTAACACTAACCTTCATCCCTAAACATTACCATAAATCTACCCCTAAATCTAATTCTCAGACTTCTTGCTTTCTCAGAGTTTAGAAAGCCTACAATTCTCCCATGTCATGAGTAAAAGGAGGCTCTGCCACTGTGTCCTGCAAGAAACCCGGGGGCCCATAACTAGTGCATGATAGAGCGGGTTCCCAGTGGCAATCCTAGTCCCTAACCCCCCCCCTCCTGGTGAAGACAGGGCCCGTGCGCTAAGCAAAAACACTATCCCTAACAGATAACCCTAACTCCAAACATAAAACCTAACCCTGATCCTGTTGCTCACCTTAAAACATAAACCTAACCATAACACTAATTTATCCCCTTATGTTAACGTTAATGCATAGCACCCAAAGAAGAAGCCCTATCCCATAATTCTAAACCTAATCCCTAGCCATAACCATAACACCTCATCCATATTCTAAAGTGCCAACCCTAAACTTCAACCTACCATCAACCCTAACCCTAACCCTAACCCTTAACCCTAAGCCCTCACCCTAACACTAATCTTCATCCCTAAACCGTGCCGTAATCCTAACCCGAAATCTAATTCTCAGACTTCTTGCTTTCTCAGAGTTTTGAAAGCCTACAATCCTACTAAGCCATGCATGAAAGCCCGCTCTGCGACAGTGTCCTGCAGGAAACCAGAGGCCCATACACTGCATACGATAGAGTAGATTACCAGCGACCATCACAGACCCCTATCTTTGCCTCCTAGTGCATACAGGGCCCGTGCCCAGAGCATAAACCCTACCCCTCACCCATAAGACTAACCCAGAACATAACACCTAACCCTGATCATACTGCTCACCTTAAGAGGTAAAGCTCACCATAACCCTAACTTTAACACCTTATCTTAACGTTAATGCATGACACCCTGAGAAAAAGCACTATACTGTAATTCTAACGCTAACTCCTAGCCATAACCATAACACCTGATCCCGAATTCTGAAACGCCAACCCTAACCTTAACCCTACCAACAACACTAACACTAACCCTAACACCTTACCCTAACCCTACGCATAAAAATAACCCTAACCGTTGATCCTTAGTCATAACCCCTAACCTTAACCCTAACACTTAACCCTAATCCCAAGCCTAACCATTAAACATAACCCTAACACTTAACCTTAAACCTAACCTTTACCTTAATGCCTAGAGATCTAACCCTAACACTGACTTACAGTTAACACTAACCCTAACCCCCTAATGTTAACCTTAAACCTGAACCATAAACCTAACCCTTAACCCTAATCCTATCCCTAACCCCCTAACCCTATCCCTAACTGTTAACCCTCACCCTAACCCTTAACCGTGACCCTAACCCTAAACCTGAACCCTTACCCTAAGCCTAACCCTTAACCCTAACCCTATCCCTTAACCCTAACGCCTAACCCTAACGCTAACTCCAAACCTAAACCTTACCCTGGCCCCCTAAACCAGAGTTAACACCTAACCCGTAACACTAACTCTAACCCTAACCACTAATCCCTAGCACCTAACCCTGACTCCAAGCCTAACCCCTAACTCGAAACCCCTAACCCCAACCCTAACCCTAATTCTGACACTACTTCCATTCCCGAGTGAAGCAAGCCTACAATACAGCCATGCCATGTGTGAGATGAGGCTCTGCCTGAGTCCTGCATGTAGATCTTGTTCCAGGGCCCAGGGAATGATGTTGTGCTTTCGTGATGACTCCGACCGCACCCCTCTCACCGTAGATTAACCAGGTCCTGTGCCCTTAAACTGACCGATAAATCTAAGCCCTACCACCAACACTAACCCCTGACCCTGAACCTAAGCCCCGAGCCTAAAGCCCAACACTAACTCTAAACCCTTACCCTAAACCTAATCCTTAACCCTAATGCTAACCCCTAAACGTAACCCTAACCGTGGACAGTAAACCTAACCCTAACCTCTAACACAAACCCTAACACATAACTCGAACCCTAAAGCTAACCCTAACCCTTAACCCTAAACCTAAACCCTAACCCTAACTCTTAACCTTAACCCTAACCGTTAACTCTCACGCTAACCTTTAATCCTAACCCTAATCCTAATCTTCAACCGTAAACCTAACACTTAACCCTAACCCTGTACCTAACCCTAACCCTATACCAAACCCTAACCCCTCATCTTAACCCTAACCGTAAACCTCAACCCTAAACCGAACTGTAACCGTTAAACCTAAGAGTAACCTTTAACCCTAACCCTAATCCCTAACCCTAAGCCCTCACCCTAACACTAAACTTCATCCTTAACCCTAACCAGAATCCTAACCCTAAATCTAATTCTCAGACTTCTTGCTTTCTTAGAGTTTAGAAAGCCTGCAATCCTCCCATGCCATGCGTGAAAGGAGGCTCTACCACTGTGTCCTGCATCAAACCCACGGGCCCATACCCAGAGTACGATACAGTGGGATCCTGGTGACAATCCCAGTCCCCTAACCTCCCCCCACCCCCGCCTAAGGCAGACAGGGCCCGTGCGCTAAGCATAAACAATACCTGTAACAGATATCCCTCACCGTGAACATAACACCTAACCCTGTTCCTATTTCTCCCCTTAACACGTAAACCTCACCGTGAGCCTAACTTTAACCTCTTATCCTAACGTTAGTGCATAACCCATTCCCTGAGAACAACCCCTATCCCATAATTCTAACCCTATCTCCTAGTCGTCACTGTAACACCTAATCCCTAACCCTAATTCTAAACCGCTAACTCTAACCGTAACCCTGCCTACAACCCTAACACTGACAGTAACCCTTACTTCTAACCCCAACGCTATGCCTAACAAAAACCCTTAACCCTTCACCCTAACCCCTAAGCCTTACCCTAACCCTTAACCCTAATCCTAATCCTATCCATTCAACCTAACCCTAGCTCTTAAAGCTAACCCTAAACCTTACCCTCACGACTAGACCTAACCCTGACACTAACCTAACACCTAACCCTAACCATAACCCCTACAGCTAACCTTAACCCTGAACCCTAAACCTAACCCTAACACTGAACCCTCACTATATCCCCAACCTCTAAGCCTAATCCTAACCGTTAACCCTCACCCTAACACTTAAACTGGACCATAACACTAAACATTAACCCTAACACTAAACTTTAACCCTAAACCTGAGCCCAACCCTTAACGCTAATCCTATCCTTTTACCCTAAACCTAACTCCTAAACCTAACCCTAACACTAACCCCAATCCTAATTCTAACCATACCCCTTCATAAAACACTAACTCCTAACCCTAACACTTACCAAAAACCCTAATCGCTAATCCCTAACACTAACGCTTAACCTTTACCGTAACCGTTAACCCTCACCCTAACCCTTAACGCTGACCCTAACCTTAACCTTTAATCTAAGCCTGACCCTTAACCCTAACAGTAAGGAAAACCCTCATGCCAACCTTATCCCTTATCCCTAACCCTAACACTACAGCTAAAAATAACACTAACCTTTGATCCTTAAACCTAACCCCTAACACTTACTTTAACCCCAAACCCTAACCCTAATCCTAAGCATTAAACCTAACCCTATCTCTTAACCCTTACTCTAACGCCTAGATCTAACCCTAAAATCTAACCTACCACCTAATCCTAACCTTAAGCCCTAATGCTAACTCTAACCCTGAACCCTAAACCTACCCGTAAACCCTTAACACTAACCCTATCCATAAACCTTAACCCTGACCCTAACCATTACCCGCACCCAAGCATTTAACCCTGACCCTAACCCTAATCCTTAACGAGAAACTTAACACTAAACCCCAACCCTAAGCCCAACACTTAACCCTAAACCTGACCCTTGACCCCTAACCCTAAACCTAAGCCTAACCCCAACCTGAACCCTTAATCTTGACCCTTACCCTTAACCCTCGCACTAACCCTACTCCTAATCTTTAACCATGAAGCTAACACTGAAGCCTACCCCTGTGCCAAACGCTAAACCCAAACCTTAACCCGAACCCTGAGACTTAACCGTAAACCTAACTGTAACTGTTAAACCTAACACTAACCTTTAACCCCAACCCCTAACCCAAGACCCCACCCTGACACTAATCTTCATCCCTAAACATTACCAGAATCCTACCCCTAAATCTAATTCTCAGAGTTCTTGCTTTCTCAGAGTTTAGAAAGCCTACAATCCTCCCATGCCATGAGTAAAAGGGGGCTCTGCCACTGTGTCCTGCATGAAACCCAGGAGCCCATGCCCAGCGTACGATAGAGTGTGTTCCCGGGGACAATCCCATCCCCCTAACCCCAGCCCCCCGCCCAGTGCAGACAGGGCCCGTACGCTAAGTATAAACACTACCCCTAACAGATAACCCTCACCCTGAACATAACACCTAACCCTGATCCTATTGCTCACCTTAAAACATAAACCTCCCCGTAACCCTAACTTAGCCCCTTAACTTAACGTGAATGCATAACACCTTGAGAAGAAGCCCTATCCCGTAATTCTAATCCTAAACCATAGTCATAACCGTAACACCTCATCCCTAATTCTAAAACGTCAAACCTAACCTTCACCCTACCAGCAACCCTAACCCTAACCCTAACCCCTAACCCTAAGCCCTCACCCTAACCACTAATCTTCATCCCTAAACCGTGCCGTAATCCTAACCCGAAATCTAATTCTCAGACTTCTTGCTTTCTCAGAGTTTTGAAAGCCTACAATCCTACTAAGCCATGCATGAAAGCCGGCTCTGCCACAGTGTCCTGCATGAAACCCAGAGGCCCATACACTGCGTGCGATAGAGTGGGTTCCCAGCGACCATCACAGACCCCTAACTTCGCCTCCTAGTGCATACAGGGCCCGTGCCCTAACGATAAACCCTACCCCTCACCCATAACCCTAACCCAGAACATAACACCTAACCCTGATCCTACTGCTCACCTTAACAGGTAAAGCTCACCGTAACCCTAACTTTAACTCCTTATCTTAACGTTAATGCATGACACCCTGAGAACAAGACCTATACCGTAAATCTAACGCTAACTCCTAGCCATAACCATAACACCTAATCCCTAATTCTGAAACGCCAACCCTAACCTTAACCCTACCAACAACACTAACATTAACCCTAACCCCTTACGCTAACCCTACGCCTAAAAATAACCCTAACCTTTGATCCTGAGTCATTACCCATAATCTTAACCCTAACCCTCAACCCTAATCCCAATCCTTAACCATTAAACTTAACCCTAACTCTTAACCCTAACCCTGACCTTTACCCTAATGCCTAGAGATCTAACCGCAACACTGACCTACAGTTACACTAACCCTACCCTCTAACGCTAACCTTAAACCTGAACCATAAACCTAACCCTTAACCCTAACCCTATCCCTAACCCCCTTACCCTAACTCTAACTGTTAACCCTCACCCTAACCCTCAACCTTGACCCTAACCTTAAACCTTAATCCTAACCATGCGTTTCATGAGCCTCTGCCTTTGTCCTGCGTGACAGTTGAAGCCCAACACCAAGGGTAAGATGAAGTGGGGACGCAGCCTTGCTCCACACCCACAGTGCCCCGTACATTAGACGGGGCCCGTGCCCTAACACACACCGTTAAACGTAAGCCCTAACCCTATCACTAAACCAAACCCTTCGTAAGCCCTGAATCTAACTCCTAACAGTAACCTTAATCCCTGACCCTTACTCTTGCCTCTCACCCTAAACCTAAACCCAACCACTAAACATAATCCTAATCTCTAACCCTAACAGTAATCCTAACCCTAATTCTAACCTAAAACCCTAACCCCTAAACCTAATCCTAGTCCCTAACACCTAACCTTACCCTAAACCGAATTCCAATTCTCAGAATTCTTCAATTCAAAAACTTAAAAAAGCCTACAATCCACCAATGCCATGTCTGAGATGAGCGTCCGCCCCTATGTCCTGCATGACAGGCAGGCGCCAATGCCCAGGGTACTATGGAGTGGAGTCCTGGGGTCTGTAGGCTTGCTAAACTCCAGTTTGGAAGAATTGCTATAGTCATATATAGGGATGCTTACATATACTTATAGAAAGCAACTATTGATGTGTGATTTGTAAGCTTGCCTTACTCTAGTTTGGATGAAGAAGCTGAATCATATATAGGAATATTAGCTTTGAGTTAGAGGAAGCATCTATGGGGGGTGCTTTTTTGGCTTGTTAAACTCTGGTTTGGAAGAAGTTCGAGAGTCTTATATAGGAACGATATCATTCATTCAGAGAAAGCAATTATAGGGAGTTGTTTTGTAGGCTTGCTAAGCTCTAGTTTGGAGGAAGGCGAGAGTCATATATAGAACGCTTACGTTCACATAAAGCGTCTACGGGGGGACGGATTCTAGGCTTCCTAAACTCTAGCTTGGAAAAAGAGGACAGTTATGTATAGGAACTCTCGGCGGGGGATTTGTAGCATTGCTAAAATCTTAGATTGGAAAAGTTGCGAGAGTCATACATAGGAATGTTAACATTCACTCAATGAAAGCAACTATAAGGGGTGCTTTCCAGGCTGGCTACACTCTAATTTGGAAAAAGTGCGACAGTCATATATAGGAAGGCTTATATTCACTCAGACAAAGCAATTATGTGTAGGTGTATAGTAGGCATGCTAACTCTAGTTTGGAAAATTTCGAGAGCCATGTATAGGAAAGCATACAGTAACTTAGAGAAAGCAACGAACAGGGGTGGAGTGTAGGCTTGCTAAACTCTAGTTTGGAGGAAGTGCCATAGTCATATATAGGAACGCTTAAATTCGTTCAGAGAAAACAGCTGTCGGGGATTGGTTTGTAGACTTATTCAACTCTAGTTTGGAAGAAGTGCGAGAGACATATATAGGAATGTTTACATTGACTCAAAGAAAGCAACTATGGGGGAGTGTTATTTTGGCATGCCAGATGTTAGTTAAGAAGAGGTACAAGACTCATATATAGGAACGCTTACATTCACACAGCGAGAGCAACTACGGAGTAGTGTCAGGTAGACATGTTAAAGTCTAGCTTGGGAGAAGTTCCAGAGTCCTATATAGGAAAGGTAACAGCCACTTTGAAAAAGCAAGTCTTGGCGGGTGGTTTGTAGGCCTGCAAAACCCTGTTTTGGTTGAAGTGTGAGAGTCATATATGAGAACGCTTACATTCACTCAGAGAAAGCAACGATGGGGTTGTTTGTAGGCTTACTAAACTGCAGTTTGGAAGAAGCACGAGAATCACATATAGGAGCACATACATTTTGACGCACTGAAAGTAACTATGGGGTGGTGTTTTATAGGCATGCTAAACTCTAGTTTGGACGAAGTTTGAGAATCACATATAAGAAAGCTTAGAGTCACTTAGAGAAAGCAAATCTCTGGGTGTGGAATGTAGGCCTGCTAAACTCTATTTTGGTTTAAGAGTGAGAGTCATATATGGGAAGGCTTACATTCCCTCAGAGAAAGCAACGACGGCGTGGTGGTTTGTAGGCATACTAAACTCTAGTTTGGAAGAAGTAGGAGAATGATATATGGGAACGCTTACATTCACGTAGAGAAAGCAATTATGGGGTGGCGTTTTTGTAGCCATGCTAATCTCTAGTTTGGAAGAAGTTAAGGAGTAATATATAGGAAAGGGTACAGTCATAGAAACCAACTCTCGGGGGATGTTTTGTACACCTGCAAAACTCCAGTTTGGAAGTGGGAGAGAGTCATATTGGGGACCGCGTGCATTCACTCAGAGAAATCAACGATGGGATTGTGATTTGTAGGCATAGTCAACTCTAGTTTGGAAGAAGTACGAGAATCGTATATAGGAAAGCTTACCTTCACGCAGAGAAAGCAACTATGGAGTGATGTTTGTATGCCTACTAAAATATAGTTTGGAGGAAGTTCGAGAGCCATATCTGGGAAGCTTACAGTCACTTAGAGAAAGCAACCCTAGGGGGTGTTTCGTAGGCCTGCTAAACTCTATTTTCAATGAAGTGTTAGAATAATATATGGGAACTCAGTGAAAGCAACATTGTGGTTGTGGTTCCTAGAAGAAGCAAGAGAATCACATGTAGAACCGCTTACATTCCGGCACCGAATGCAACTATGGGGTGGTGTTTTGTAGGCTTGCAAAACTCTAGTTTGGACGAAGTTTGAGAGTCATATATAGGAAAGTTTACAGTCACGTAGAGAAAGCAACTCTCTGGGTGTGGAATGTAGAGTTATTTTGGTTGAAATAGAGTTATTTTGGTTGAAATGTGAGAGTCATATATGGGAACGCTTACATTCACTCAGAGAAAACAACGTTTGGGTGGTGGTTTGTAGGGCATACTAAACTGTAGTTTGGAAGAAGTACGAGAGTCCTATATAGGAACACTTACATTCACACAGAGAAAGCACTTATGGCGTCAGGTTTTGTAGGCATGCTAAACTGTAGTTTGGAAGAAGTTGGAGAACCTTATACAGGAAAGATTACCGTCACCCAGGGAAAGCAACTCTCGGGAGATTTTTTTGTACACATGCTAAACTCTAATTTGGATGAAGTGTGAGAGTCAAACATGGGACCACTTACATTCCCTCAGAGAAACAACACTGGGGTGGTTTTTGTAGGCATACTAAATAGTTTGGAAGAAGTACGAGAATGATATTTGGGAACGCTTACATTCACACAGAGAAAGCAACTACGTGGTGGTGTTTTGTAAGCATGCTATAGTTTGGAAGAAGTTCCAAACCTGAACAGTCATTTAGAGAAAGCAACTCTTGGTGGGTGATTTTTAGGTCTGCTAAATTGTATTTTGAAAGAAGTACCAGAGTCATATATACTAATGCTTACATTCATGCAAAGAAAAAACCATGGGGTGATGTTTTGTGGGCATGTTAACCTGTAGTTTGGAAGAAGTTGGAGAGTCTTATTTAGGAAAGCTTACAGTCACCTAGAGAAAGCAACTCTCGGGAGAGCCTTTCTTGGCCTGCTAAACTCTACTTTGCATCAATTGTGAGAGTCAAACATGGGAATGCTTTCATTCATTCAGAGAACGCAACGTTTGGGTGGTGGTTTGTAGGCATTCTAAACTGTATTTTGGAGGAAGTACGAGAGTCATGTATATGAACGCTTACATTCATGCAGAGAAAGCAACTGTGGGGTGGTTTCTAGGCATGCTAAACTCTAGTTTGGACGAAGTTTGACAATCACATATAAGAAAGCTTAGAGTCGCTTAAAGCAAATCTCTGGGTGTGGAATGTAGGTGTGCCAAACTCTATTTTGGTTTCAGAGTGAGAGTCATATATGGGAAGGCTTACATTCACTCAGAGAAAGCAACGATGGTGTGGTCGTTTGTAGGCATACTGAACTCTAGTTTGGAAGAAGTAGGAGAATGATATATGGGAACGCTTACATTCATGCAGAGAAAGCAATTATGGGGTGGCTTTTTTGTAGCCATGCAAATCTCTATTTTGCAAGAAGTTAAAGAGTAATATATAGGAAAGCGTACCGTCATTTATAGAAACCAACTTTCGGGGGATGATTTGTAGGCCTGCAAAACTCTACTTTGGAAGAAGGGGGAGAGTCATATGGGGGACTGGGTATATTCACTCGGAGAAATCAACGACGGGGTTGTGGTTTGTAGGCATACTAAACTCTAGTTTGGAAGAAGGACGAGAATCATATATAGGAACGCTTACATTCATGCAGAGAAAGCAACTATGGAGTGATGTTTGTATGCCTACTAAATGATAGATTGGAGGATGTTCGAGAGTCATATCTGGAAAGCTTACAGTCATTTAGAGAAAGCAACTCTCTGGGGGTGGTTCGTAGGCCTGCTAAACTCTATTTTCAATGAAGTGTTCGAATCATATACAGGAACGCTTACATTCACTCAGAGAAAGCAACGTTGGGGTGGCCGTTTTTGAGCATACTAAACTCTACTTTGGAAGAGGTACGAGAGACATACATAGGAACGCTTACATTAACACAGAGAAAGCAAATACGGGGTGCTGTAGTGCAGGCATGCTAAACTATAGATTGGAAGAAGTTCGAAAGCTGACAGTCACTTAGAGAAAGCAACTCTTGGCGGGTGATTTTTAGGTCTGCTAAATTGTATTTTGAAAGACGTACAAGAGTTATATACACAAACGCTTACATTTATGCAGAGAAAGAAACTATGGGGTGATGTTTTGTTGGCATGCTAAACTGCAGTTTGAAAGGACTTCCAGAGTGTTATATAGGATAGCTACAGTCACCTAGAGAAAACAACACTCGGGACAGCTTTGCAAGCCTCTAAACACTAATTAGCAGCAATTGTGAGAGTCAAATATGGGAAAGCTTACATTCACGGAGAGAACACAACGTTTGGGTGGTGGTTTGTAGGCATAATAACTGTAGGTCGGAAGAAGTAGGAGAGTCATATATATGAACAGTTACATTCACGCAGAGAAAGAAACTGTTGGGTGGTGTATGTACGCATGTTAATCTATACTTTGGAGGAAGTTTGAGAGTCATATCTGGGGAAAATTACAGTCACATAGCTAAATCAACCATCGGGGACTGGTTTGTAGGTCTGCTAAATTCTATTTTGGAAAAAGTGATTCATATAAGGGAATGCTTATGTTCACTCAGAGAAAGCAACGATGCGGTGGTGTACTGTTGGCATGCTAAACTTCAGTTTGGAAGAAGTTCGAGAGTTTTACATAGGAAAGCTTACATTCACCTAGAGAAAGCAACTCTCAGGATGTGGTTTATAGGCCTGGTGAACTCTAATTTGGATCAAGTGTGAGAGTCATACATACGAGTTCCAAAATACAGTTTAGTATGCCTACAAACCACCAGCCTAACATTGCTTTCTCTGAGTGGATATAGGCCTTCCCTTATATGAATCTCGGACTGCTTTCAAAATGCAATTTGCCGGACCTACAAAACACCGCCCGAGAGTTGCTTTCTCTCACTATAAGCTTTCCTATATATGACTTTGGGACATAGTTTAGCATGCCAACAAAAGGCCACCCCATAGTTTGCGTGAATGTAAGCGTTCCTATGCATCACGCTCGTACTTCTTCCAAAGTATAGTACACCTACCAACCACCTCCCCAACGTTGCTTTTTCTGAGTGAATGTAAGCATTCTTTTATTCTCGTACTTCCTCCAAACTCCAGTTTAGTGTGACTAAAAATCACCACCGCAACCTTGCTTTCTCTGAGTGAATGTTAGCGTTCCCATTTAAGATTCACACTTCATCCAAAATAGAATTTGGCAGAACTACAAACCGGCCCCCAAGGGTTGCTTTCTCTGTGAGACTGTAAGCTTTCCTATTACTCTTAACTTCTTCGCAACTAGAGATTTGCATGCCTACAAAACACCACCCCATAGTTGCCCTCTCTGCGTGAATGTAAGCACTCATATATATGACTCTGCTACTTCTTCCAAAATACAGTTTAGTATGCTTACAAACAACCAACCAAACGTTGCGTTCTCTCAGAGAATGTTAGCGTTCCCAAGTATGACTGTTCCAAATGATGCAAAGTAGAGTTTAGCAGGCTTACAAACTATCTCTCGAAAGTTGCTTCCTCTGGGGGACTGTAAGCTTTCCTATAAAAGACTGTCGAACGTCTTCGAAACTACATTTCAGCACGCCAACAAAACATAACCACATAGTTTCTTTCTCAGCATAAATATAAGCGATTTTATATATGACTCTTGTACTTCTATCAAAATACAATTTAGCAGACCTCAAAATCAACCGCCAAGAGTTGCTTTCTCTAAGTCACTGTCAGCTTTCGAACTTCTTCCAAATTATATTTTATCATGCCTACAAAACACCACCCCATAGTTGCTTTCTCTGCGTCCATATAATCGTTCATATATATGACTCTCGTACTTCTTCCAAACTGGAGTTAGTATACCTACAAACCGGCACCCAAATTTACCTTTCTCTGAGTGAATGAAGCGTATCCATGTATGCCTCTTTCACTTCATCCAAATTAGAGTTTAGCGGCCCACAAACCACCTCCTGTGAGTTGCTTTCTCTAGGTGACTGTAAACTTTCCTATATAAGACTCTCGAACTTCTTCCAAACTACAGTTTAGCATGCCAACAATACAGCGCCCCATCGTTGATTTCTCTGAGTCAACATAAGCGTTCCCATATATGACTCTCACTCTTCTTCCAAAATAGAATTTAGCAGACCTACACAACACCCGATGGTTCCAATTCTCTAGGTGACTTTAATTTTTCCCACATATGACTCTCGAACTTTCTCCAAACTAGATTATGATGATTACATAGACCACCCCACAGTTGCTTTCTCTGCGTGAATGTAACCGTTCATATATGACTCTCCTACTTCATTTGAACTACAGCATTTATTCCTACAAACCATCACGACAACGTTCTTTCTGTGAGTGAATGCAAGCGTTCTCACACTTCATCCAAATTACAGTTTAGCAGACCTACCAACAAACTACAGAGATTTGTTTTTCTCTGTGTCACTGTAATCTTTCCTATGTAAGGCTCTCGAACTTCTTCCAAACCACAGTTTAGCATGCCAACAAAATACGATCACAGAGTTGCTTTCTCTGCGTGAATGTAAGCATTGGTATATATGACTCTCCTACTTCCTCCAAAATACAGTTTAGAATGCTTACAAACCACCACCCAAACGTTGCGTTCTCTGAGTGAATGTAAGCATTCCCATGTTTGACTCTCACAATTGATGCAATCTAGAATTTAGCATGCTTAGAAACAATCTCCCGAGAGTTGCTTTCTCTGGGTGACTGTAAACTTTCCTATGTAAGACTCGCAAACTTCTTCCAAACTACAGTTTAGCATGCCAACAAAACACTGCCCCATAGTTGATTTCTCTTCGTGATCATAAGCGTTCCCATATATGACTCTCATTCTTCTTTCAAAATAGAATTTAGCAGATCTACAAAATGGCCCCCGATGGTTGCTTTCTCTAAGTGACTGTAATTTTCCCCAGATATGACTCTCGAAATTCCTCCAAACTACAGATTAGCATGCATACATACGCCACCCAACAGTTGCTTTCTCTGCGTGAATGTAACCGTTCATATATGACTCCTCTACTTCTTCCGAACTACAGTTATTATGCCTACAAACCACCACCCAAACGTTGTGTTCTCTGAGTGAATGTAAGCGTTCCCATGTTTGACTGTCACAATCGCTGCTTGTTAGAGTTTAGCAGGCTTGCAAAGCTCTCCTGAGTGTTGCTTTCTCTAAATGACTGTAAGCTTTCCAGATATGACTCTCGAACATCCTCCAAACTATCGTTTAGTAGGCATACAAACATCACTCCATAGTTGCTTTCTCTGCATGAATGTAAGCGTTCCTATATATGATTCTCGTCCTTCTTCCAAACTAGAGTTTAGTATGCCTACAAACCACAACCCCATCGTTGATTTCTCCGAGTGAATGTACCCAGTCCCCCATATGACTCTCCCCCTTCTTCCAAAGTAGAGTTTTGCAGGCCTACAAACCATCCCCCGAAAGTTGGTTTCTATAAATGATGGTACGCTTTCCTATATATTACTCTTTAACTTCTTGCAAAATAGAGATTAGCGTGGCTACAAAAAAGCCACCCCATAATTGCTTTCTCTGCATGAATGTAAGCGTTCCCATATATCATTCTCCTACTTCTTCCAAACTAGAGTTCAGTATGCCTACAAACCACCACACCATCGTTGCTTTCTCTGAGTGAATGTAAGCCTTCCCATATATGACTCTCACTCCAAAACCAAAATAGAGTTTAGCACGCCTACATTCCACACCCAGAGATTTGCTTTAAGCGACTCTAAGCTTTCTTATATGTGATTGTCAAACTTCGTCCAAACTAGAGTTTAGCATGCCTAGAAAACACCACTCCAGAGTTGCTTTCTCTGCATGAATGTAAGCGTTTGAATATATGACTCTGGTATTTCTTTCAAAATACAATTCAGCAGACCGAAAAATGAACCGCCGAGAGTTGCTTTCTCTAAGTGACTGTCTGCTTTCGAACTTCTTCCAAACTATATTTTAGCAGGCCTACAAAACACCACCCCATAGTTGCTTTCTCTGCGTCCATATAAGCGTTCATATATATGACTCTAGTACTTCTTCCAAACTGGAGTTAGTATACCTACAAACCGGCACCCCAATTTACCTTTCTCTGAGTGAATGAAGCGTATCCATGTATGCCTCTTTCACTTCATCCAAATTAGAGTTTAGCGGCTTACAAACCACCTCCTGTGAGTTGCTTTCTCTAGGTGACTGTAAACTTTCCTATATAAGACTCTCGAACTTCTTCCAAACTACAGTTTAGCATGCCAACAATACAGCGCCCCATCGTTGATTTCTCTGAGTCAACATAAGCGTTCCCATATATGACTCTCACTCTTCTTCCAAAATAGAATTTAGCAGACCTACACACCAGCCCCCGATTGTTCCTTTCTCTATGTGACTCTAATTTTCCCCAGATATGACTCTCGAACTTCCTCCAAACTACAGATTATGATGATTACCTACGCCACCCCACAGTTGCTTTCTCTGCGTGAATTTAACCGTTCATATATGACTCTCCTACTTCTTCGAACTACAGTTGTTATTCCTACAAACCACCACGACAAAGTTCTTTCTCTGAGTGAATGCAAGCGTTCTCACACTTCATCCAAATCACAGTTTAGCAGACCTACCAAGAAACTACAGAGAGTTGTTCTCTCTGTGTCACTGTAATCTTTCCTATATAAGGCTCTCGAACTTCTTCCAAACCACAGTTTAGCATGCCAACAAAATACGACCACAGAGTTGCTTTCTCTGTGTGAATGTAAGCATTCGTATATATGACTCTCCTACTTCCTCCAAAATACAGTTTAGAATGCTTAAAAACCAGCCACCCAAACGTTGCGTTCTCTGAGTGAATGTAAGCGTTCCCATGTTTGACTCTCACAATTGCTGCTAATTAGTGTTTAGAGGCTTGTAAAGCTGTCCCGAGTGTTGCTTTCTCTAGGTGACTGTAAGCTATCCTATATAACACTCTCGAACACCTTCCAAACTGCAGTTTAGCATCCCCACAACACATCACCCCATAGTTTCTTTCTCTGCATGAATGTAAGCGTTTGTATATGACTCTGGTACGTCTTTCAAAATACAATTTAGCAGACCTAAAAATCACCCGCCAAGAGTTGCTTTCTCTAAGTGACTGTCAGCTTTCGAACTTCTTCTAATCTATAGTTTAGCATGCCTGCACTACAGCACCCCGTATTTGCTTTCTCTGTGTTAATGTAAGCGTTCGTATTTATGTCTCTTGTACCTCTTCCAAAGTAGAGTTTAGTATGCTCAAAAACGGCCACCCCAACGTTGCTTTCTCTGAGTGAATGTAAGCGTTCCTGTATATGATTTTAACACTTCTTTGAAAATAGAGTTTAGCAGGCCTACGAACCACCCCCTGAGAGTTTCTTTCTCTAAATGACTGTAAGCTTTCCAGATATGACTTTCGAACATCCTCCAAACTATAGTTTAGTAGGCATACACACATCACTCCATAGCTGGTTTGTCTGCGTGAATGTAACCGTTCATATATATGACTTTCCTACTTCTTCCGAACTACAATTAAGGCCACAAACTGCAACCCAAACCTTGCGTTCTGAGTGGATGTAAACCTTCCCATACTTGACTTTAAGAGTTGGTGCAAATTATCAGGCTTAGAAATCATCTCCCAAGAGTTGCTCTCTCTAGGTGACTGTAAGCTTTGCTATATAAAATTCTAAACTTCCTCCAAACTATAGTTTAGTAGGCATACAAACCTCACTCCATAGTTGCTTTCTCTGCATGAATGTAAGCGTTCCTATATATGATTCTCGTACTTTCTCCAAACTAGAGTTTAGTATGCCTACAAAACACAACCCCATCCTCGATTTCTCTGAGTCAATGTACGTGGTCCCCAATATGACTCTCCCACTTCTTCCAAAGTAGAGTTTTGCAGGCCTACCCTTCATCCTCCGAAAGTTGGTTTCTATAAATGAGTGTACGCTTTCCTATATAACTTCTTCCAAACTAGAGATTAGCATGGGTACAAAAAAGCCACCCCATAATTGCTTTCTCTGCATGAATGTAAGCGTTCCCATATATCATTTTCTTACTTCTTCCAAACTAGAGTTTAGTATGCCTACAAACCACCACACCATCGTTGCTTTCTCTGAGTGAATGTAACCCTTTCCATATATGACTCTCAATCTAAACCAAAATAGAGTTTAGCACGCCTACATTCCACACCCAGAGATTTGCTTTCTCTAAATGACTCTAAGCTTTCTTATATGTGATTCTCAAACTTCGTCCAAACTAGAGTTTAGCACGCCTAGAAAACACCACCCCACAGTTCCTTTCTCTGCATGAATGTAAGCGTTTGAATATATGACTCTGGTACTTCTTTCAAAATACAATTTAGCAGACCTAAAAATCCACCGCCAAGAGTTGCTTTCTCTAAGTGACTGTCTGCTTTCGAACTTCTTCCAAACTATATTTTAGCAGGCTTACAAAACACCACCCCATAGTTGCTTTCTCTGCGTCCATATAAGCGTTCATATATATGACTCTAGTACTTCTTCCAAACTGGAGTTAGTATACCTACAAACCGGCACCCAAATTTACCTTTCTCTGAGTGAATGAAGCGTATCCATGTATGCCTCTTTCACTTCATCCAAATTAGAGTTTAGCGGCTTACAAACCACCTCCTGTGAGTTGCTTTCTCTAGGTGACTGTAAACTTTCCTATATAAGACTCTCGAACTTCTTCCAAACTACAGTTTAGCATGCCAACAATACAGCGCCCCATCGTTGATTTCTCTGAGTCAACATAAGCGTTCCCATATATGACTCTCACTCTTTTTCCAAAATAGAATTTAGCAGACCTACACACCAGCCCCCGATTGTTCCTTTCTCTAAATGACTCTAATTTTCCCCAGATATGACTCTCGAACTTCCTCCAAACTACAGATTATGATGATTACATACGCCACTCCACAGTTGCTTTCTCTGCGTGAATGTAACCGTTCATATATGACTCTCCTACTTCTTCGAACTACAGTTGTTATTCCTACAAACCACGACGACAAAGTTCTTTCTCTGAGTGAATGCAAGCGTTCTCACACATCATCCAAATTACAGTTTAGTAGACCTACCAACAAACTACAGAGAGTTGTTTTCTCTGTGTCACTGTAATCTTTCCTATATAAGGCTCTCGAACTTCTTCCAAACCACAGTTTAGCATGCCAACAAAATACGATCACAGAGTTGCTTTCTCTGCGTGAATGTAAGCATTCGTATATATGACTCTCCTACTTCCTCCAAAATACAGTTTAGAATGCTTACAAACCACCACCCAAACGTTGCGTTCTCTGAGTGAATGTAAGCGTTCCCATGTTTGACTCTCACAATTGATGCAAATTAGAGTTTAGCACGCTTAGAAACAATCTGCCGAGAGTTACTTTCTCTAGGTGACTGTAAGCTTTCTTATATAAGACTCGCGAACTTCTTCCAAACTACACTTTAGCATCCCAACGAAACACTGCCCTATCGTTGATTTCTCTGAGTGAACATAAGCGTTCCCACATATGAATTTCACTCTTCTTCCAAAATAGAATTTAGCAGATCTACAAAACGGCCCCCGATTGTTGCTTTCTCTAAGTGACTGCAATTTTCCCCAGATATGACTCTCGAACTTCCTCCAAAGTATAGATTAACATGCGTACATACACCACCCAACAGTTTCTTTCTCTGCGTGAATGTAACCGTTCATACATATGACTCTCCTACTTCTTAGGGTAAGGTTAAGCGTTAGGGTTAGGGATTAGTGATTAGGGTTTTTGGTTAGTGTTAGGGTTAGCGGTTAAGAGTTAGTGTTTTATGAAGGGGTATGGTTAGAATTAGGATTGGGGTTAGAGTTAGGGTGAGGTATAGGGGTTAGTTTTAGGGGTTAGTTTTAGGGTAAAAGGATAGGATTAGGGTTACGGGTTGGGCTTAGGTTTAGGGTTAAAGTTTACTGCTAGGGTTAAGGATAGGGTTCAGGGTTAGCTTTAGGGGTTCTGGTTAGGGTTAGGTGTTAGGTTAGTGTCAGGGTTAGGTCTAGTCGTGAGGGTAAGGTTTAGGGTTACCTTTAAGAGCTAGGGTTAGGTTTAATGGTTAGGATTAGGATTAGGGATAAGG
This sequence comes from Eulemur rufifrons, assembly GCF_041146395.1. NCBI lineage: Eukaryota > Metazoa > Chordata > Mammalia > Primates > Lemuridae > Eulemur > Eulemur rufifrons. The sequence goes on along the minus strand of NW_027182868.1, from coordinate 280,038 downwards.
GTTAGGGTAAGGCTTAGGGGTTAGGGTGAAGGGTTAGG
>NW_027182868.1:265000-270000 GCF_041146395.1 Eulemur rufifrons | reverse complement strand
GTTAAGGGTTAGGGTAAGGCTTAGGGTTTAGGGTGAAGGTGTAGGGTTTTTGTTAGGCATAGCGTTGGGGTTAGAAGTAAGGGTTACTGTCAGTGTCAGGGTCGTAGGTAGGGTTACGGTTAGGGTTAGCGGTTTAGAATTAGGGTTAGGGATTAGGTGTCACAGTGATGACTAGGAGATAGGGTTAGAATTATGGGATAGGGGTTGTTCTCAGGAAATGGGTTATGCATTAACGTTAGGATAAGAGGTTAAAGTTAGGCGCACGGTGAGGTTTACGTGTTAAGGGGAAAATAGGAACAGGGTTGGGTGTTATGTTCAGGGTTAGGGTTATCTGTTAAAGGTATTGTTTATGCTTAGCGCACGCGCCCTGTCTGCATTGGGCGGGCGGGGGGAGTTTAGGGGGCTGGGATTGTACCCGGGAACCCACTCTATCATACTCTGTGTATGAGCCCGTGGGTTTCATGCAGGACGCAGAGGTAGAGCCTCCTTTCACGCATGGCATGGGAGGATTGCAGGCTTTCTAAACTCTAAGAAAGCAGGAAGTCTGAGAATTAGATTTAGGGTTACGATTATGGTTAGGGTTAAGGATGAAGTTTAGTGTTAGGGTGAGGGCTTAGGGTTACGGATTAGGGTTAGGGTTAAAGGTTACTCTTAGGTTTAATGGTTACACTTTGGTATAGGGTTGAGGTTTACGGTTAGGGTTAAGATGAGGCGTTAGGGTTGGGTACAGGGTTAGGGTTAAGTGTTAGGTTTAGGGTTGAAGTTTAGGATTAGGGTTAGGATTAAAGGTTAGCGTGAGAGTTAACGCTTAGGGTTAAGGTTAAGAGTTAGGGTTTAGGGTTAGGGTTAGGTTTAGGGTTAGTTTTAGGGTTAGAGTTATGTGCTACGCTTTGTGTTAGAGGTTAGGGTTAGGTTTACTGGTCACGGTTAGGGTTACGTTTAGGGGGTAGCATTAGGGTTAGGGTTAGGGTTAAGGGATAGGATTAGGGATAAGTGTTGGGCTTAGGGTTAGGGTTTAGTGTTAGTGTTAGCATTAAGGATTAGGGTTAGGGTCAGGGTTAAATGCTTGGGTGCGGGTAATGGTTAGGGTCAGGGTTAAGGTTCACGGATAGGGTTAGTGTTAAGGGTTACGGGTAGGTTTAGGGTTCAGGGTTAGAGTTACCATTAGGGCTTAAGGTTAGGATTAGGCGGTAGGTTAGACTTAGGGTTAGATCTAGGCGTTAGGGTAAGGGCTAGCGTTAGGGTTAAGAGATAGGGTTAGGTTTAATGCTTAGGATTAGGGTTAGGGTTTGGGGTTAAAGTAAGTGTTAGGGGTTAGGTTTAAGGATCAAAGGTTAGGGTTATTTTTAGCTGTAGTGTTAGGGTTAGGGATAAGGGATCCCATTAGCATTAAGGGTCTTCCTTACTGTAGGGTTAAGGGTTAGGCTTAGAGTTAAACGTTAAGGTTAGGGTCAGTGTTAAGATTTAGGGTGAGGGTTAACGGTTAGGGTAAAGGTTAAGCGTTAGGGTTAGGGATTAGTGATTAGGGATTTTGGTTAGTGTTAGGGTTAGCGGTTAGGAGTTAGTGTTTTATGAAGGGGTATGATTAGAATTAGGTTTGGGGTTAGAGTTAGGGTGAGGTATAGGGGTTAGGTTTAGGGGTTAGTTTTGGGGTAAAAGGATAGGATTAAGGTTACGGGTTGGGCTTAGGTTTAGGGTTAAAGTTTACTGCTAGGGTTAGGGATAGGGTTCAGGGTTAGCTTTAGGGGTTCTGGTTAGTGTTAGGTGTTAGGTTAGTGTCAGGGTTAGGTCTAGTGGTGAGGGTAAGGTTTAGGGTTAGCTTTAAGAGCTAGGGTTAGGTTTAATGGTTAGGATTAGGATTAGGGTTAAGGGTTAGGGTAAGCCTTAGGGGTTAGGGTGAAGGGTTAGGGTCAAGGGTTAGTGTTTTTGTTAGGAATAGCGTTGGGGTGAGAAGTAAGGGTTACTGTCAGTGTTAGGGTTGTAGGTAGGGTTACGGTTAGGGTTAGCGGTTTAGAATTAGGGTTAGGGATTAGGTGTCACAGAGATGACTAGGAGATAGGGTTAGAATTATGGGATAGGGGTTGTTCTCAGGAAATGGGTTATGCATTAACGTTAGGATAAGAGGTTAAAGTTAGGCGCACGGTGAGGTTTACGTGTTAAGGGGAGAAATAGGAACAGGGTTGGGTGTTATGTTCAGGGTTAGGGTTATCTGTTAAAGGTATTGTTTATGCTTAGCGCACGGGCCCTGTCTGCATTAGGCGGGCGGGGTGAGTTTAGGGGGCTGGGATTGTACCCGGGAACCCACTCCATCATACTCTGGGTATGGGCCCGTGGGTTTCATGCAGGACACAGTGGTAGAGCCTCCTTTCACGCATGGCATGGGAGGATGGCAGGCTTTCTAAACTCTAAGAAAGCAAGAAGTCTGAGAATGAGATTTAGGGTAGGATTATGGTTAGGGTTAAGGATGAAATTTAGTGTTAGGGTGAGGGCTTAGGGTTAGGGATTAGGGTTAGGGTTAAAGGCTACTCTTAGGTTTAACGGCTACACTTTGGTTTAGGGTTGAGGTTTACGGTTAGGGTTAAGATGAGGGGTTAGGGTTTGGTACAGGGTTAGGGTTAAGTGTTAGGTTTAGGGTTGAAGATTAGGATTAGGGTTAGGATTAAAGGTTAGCGTGAGAGTTAACGCTTAGGGTTAAGGTTAAGAGTTAGGGTTTAGGGTTAGGGTTAGGGTTAGGGTTAGTTTTAGGATTAGAGTTATGTGCTATGATTTGTGTTAGAGGTTAGGGTTAGGTTTACTTGGCACGGATAGGGTTACGTTTAGGGGTTAGCATTAGGGTTAGGGTTAGGGTTAAGGGATAGGATTAGGGTTAAGTTTTGGGCTTAGGGTTAGGGTTTAGTCTTGGGGTTAGCATTAAGGATTAGGGTTAGGGTCAGGGTTAAATGCTTGGGTGCGGCTAATGGTTAGGGTCAGGGTTAAGGTTCACGGATAGGGTTAGTGTTAAGGGTTACGGGTAGGTTTAGGGTTCAGGGTTAGAGTTAGCATTAGGGCTTAAGGTTAGGATTAGGCGGTAGGTTCGATTTAGGGTTAGATCTAGGCGTTAGGGTAAGGGCTAGCGTTAGGGTTCAGAGATAGGGTTAGGTTTAATGCTTAGGATTAGGGTTAGGGTTTGGGGTTAAAGTAAGTGTTAGGGGTTAGGTTTAAGGATCCAAGGCTAGGGTTATTTTTAGCTGTAGTGTTAGGGTTAGGGATAAGGGATCCCATTAGCATTAAGGGTCTTCCTTACTGTAGGGTTAAGGGTTAGGCTTAGAGTTAAAGGTTAATGTTAGGGTCAGTGTTAAGATTTACGGTGAGGGTTAACGGTTAGGGTAAAGGTTAAGCGTTCGGGTTAGGGATTAGTGATTAGGGATTTTGGTTAGTGTTAGGGTTAGCGGTTAGGAGTTAGTGTTTTATGAAGGGGTATGGTTAGAATTAGGATTGGGGTTAGAGTTAGGGTTAGGTATAGGGGTTAGGTTTAGGGGTTAGTTTTAGGGTAAAAGGATAGGATTAGGGTTACGGGTTGGGCTTAGGTTTAGGGTTAAAGTTTACTGCTAGGGTTAGGGATAGGGTTCAGGCTTAGCTTTAGGGGTTCTGCTTAGGGTTAGGTGTTAGGTTAGTGTCAGGCTTAGGTCTAGTCGTGAGGGCAAGGTTCAGGGTTATCTTTAAGACTAGGGTTAGGTTTAATGGTTAGGATTAGGATTAGGGTTAAGGGTTAGGGTAAGGCTTAGGGGTTAGGGTCAAGGGTTAGGGTTTTTGTTAGGCATAGCATTGGGGTTAGAAGTAAGGGTTACTGTCAGTGTTAGGGTTGTAGGTAGGGTTACGGTTAGGGTTAGCGGTTTAGAATTAGGGTTAGGGATTAGGTGTCACAGTGATGACTAGGAGATAGGGTTAGAATTATGGGATAAGGGTTGTTCTCAGGAAATGGGTTATGCATTAACGTTAGGATAAGAGGTTAAAGTTAGGCGCACGGTGAGGTTTACGTGTTAAGGGGAGAAATAGGAACAGGGTTGGGTGTTATGTTCAGGGTTAGGGTTATCTGTTAAAGGTATTGTTTATGCTTAGCGCACGGGCCCTGTCTGCATTGGGCGGGCGGGGGGAGTTTAGGGGGCTGGGATTGTACCCGGGAACCCACTCTATCATACTCTGGGTATGGGCCCGTGGGTTTCATGCAGGACGCAGTGTTAGAGCCTCCTTTCACGCATGGCATGGGAGGATTGCAGGCTTTCTAAACTCTAAGAAAGCAAGAAGTCTGAGAATTAGATTTAGGGTTAGGATTATGGTTAGGGTTAAGGATGAAGTTTAGTGTTAGGGTGAGGGCTTAGTGTTAGGGATTAGGGTTAGGGTTAAAGTTTACCCTTTGGTTTAACGGTTACACTTTGGTTTAGGGTTGAGGTTTACGGTTAGGGTTAAGATGAGGGGTTAGGGTTTGGTACAGGGTTAGGGTTATGTGTTAGGTTTAGGGTTGAAGATTAGGATTAGGGTTAGGATTAAAGGTTAGCGTGAGAGTTAACGCTTAGGGTTAAGGTTAAGAGTTAGGGTTTAGGGTTAGGGTTAGGGTTAGTTTTAGAGTTAGAGTTATGTGCTATGGTTTGTGTTAGAGGTTAGGGTTAGGTTTACTGGTCACGGCTAGGGTTAGGTTTAGGGGGTAGCATTAGGATTAGGCTTATGGTTAGGGTTAAGGGATAGTATTAGGGATAAGTGTTGGGCTTAGGGTTAGGGTTTAGTGTTAGGGTTATCATTAAGGATTAGGGGTAGGGTCAGGGTTAAATGCTTGGATGCGGGTAATGGTTAGGGTCAGCGTTAAGGTTGACGGATAGGGTTAGTGTTAAGGGTTACGGGTAGGTTTAGGGTTCAGGGTTAGAGTTAGCATTAGGGCTTAAGGTTAGGATTAGGCGGTAGGTTAGATTTGGGTTAGATCTAGGCGTTAGGGTAAGGGCTAGCGTTAGGGTTAAGAGATAGGGTTA
>NW_027182868.1:247500-257500 GCF_041146395.1 Eulemur rufifrons | reverse complement strand
AAGAGTTAGGGTTTAGGTTTAGGGTTGGGGTTAGGGTTAGTTTTAGGTTTAGAGTTATGTGCTATGGTTTGTGTTAGAGGTTAAGGTTAGGTTTACTGGTCACGGTTAGGGTTACGTTTAGGGGTTTGCGTTAGGGTTAGGGTTAAGGCATAGGATTAGGGTTAAGTGTTGGGCTTAGGGTTAGGGTTTAGTGTTAGTGTTATCATTAAGGATTAGGGGTAGGGTCAGGGTTAAATGCTTGGGTGCGGGTAATGGTTAGGGTCAGGGTTAAGGTTCACGGATAGGGTTAGTGTTAAGGGTTACGGGTAGGTTTAGGGTTCAGGGTTAGAGTTAGCATTAGGGCTTAAGGTTAGGATTAGGCGGTAGATTCGATTTAGGGTTAGATCTAGGCGTTAGGGTAAGGGCTAGCGTTAGGGTTCAGAGATAGGGTTAGGTTTAATGCTTAGGATTAGGGTTAGGGTTTGGGGTTAAAGTAAGTGTTAGGGGTTAGGTTTCAGGATCAAAGGTTAGGGTTATTTTTAGCTGTAGTGTTAGGGTTAGGGATAAGGGATCCCATTAGCATTAAGGGTCTTCCTTACTGTAGGGTTAAGGGTTAGGCTTAGAGTTAAAGGTTAAGGTTAGGGTCAGTGTTAAGATTTAGGGTGAGGGTTAACGGTTAGGGTAAAGGTTAAGCGTTAGGGTTAGGAATTAGTGATTAGGGTTTTTGGTTAGTGTTAGGTTAGCGGTTAGTGTTTTATGAAGGGGTATGGTTAGAATTAGGATTGGGGTTAGAGTTAGGGTGAGGTATAGGGGTTAGGTTTAGGGGTTAGTTTTAGGGTAAAAGGATAGGATTAGGGTTACGGGTTGGGCTTAGGTTTAGGGTTAAAGTTTACTGCTAGGGTTAGGGATAGGGTTCAGGCTTAGCTTTAGGGGTCTGGTTAGGGTCAGGTGTTAGGTTAGTGTCAGGGTTAGGTCTAGTCGTGAGGGTAAGGTTTAGGGTTAGCTTTAAGAGCTAGGGTTAGGTTTAATGGTTAGGATTAGGATTAGGGTTAAGGGTTAGGGTAAGGCTTAGGGGTTAGGGTGAAGGGTTAGGGTCAAGGGTTAGGGTTTTTGTTAGGCATAGCGTTGGGGTTAGAAGTAAGGGTTACTGTCAGTGTTAGGGTTGTAGGTAGGGTTACGGTTAGGGTTAGCGGTTTAGAATTAGGGTTAGGGATTAGGTGTCACAGTGATGACTAGGAGATAGGGTTAGAATTATGGGATAGGGGTTGTTCTCAGGAAATGGGTTATGCATTAACGTTAGGATAAGAGGTTAAAGTTAGGCGCACGGTGAGGTTTACGTGTTAAGGGGAGAAATAGGAACAGGGTTGGGTGTTATGTTCAGGGTTAGGGTTATCTGTTAAAGGTATTGTTTATGCTTAGCGCACGGGCCCTGTCTGCATTGGGCGGGCGGGGGGAGTTTAGGGGGCTGGGATTGTACCCGGGAACCCACTCTATCATACTCTGGGTATGGGCCCGTGGGTTTCATGCAGGACGCAGTGGTAGAGCCTCCTTTCACGCATGGCATGGGAGGATGGCAGGCTTTCTAAACTCTAAGAAAGCAAGAAGTCTGAGAATTAGATTTAGGGTTAGGATTCTGGTTAGGGTTATGGATGAAGTTTAGTGTTAGGGTGAGGGCTTAGGGTTAGGGATTAGGGTTAGGGTTAAAGGTTACTCTTAGGTTTAACGGTTACACTTTGGTTTAGGGTTGAGGTTTACGGTTAGGGTTAAGATGAGGGGTTAGGGTTTGGTACAGGGTTAGGGTTAAGTGTAAGGTTTAGGGTTGAAGATTAGGATTAGGGTTAGGATTATAGGATAGCGTGAGAGTTAACGCTTAGGTTTAAGGTTAAGAGTTAGGGTTTAGGGTTAGGTTTAGGGTTAGGGTTAGTTTTAGGGTTAGAGTTATGTGCTATGGTTTGTGTTAGAGGTTAGGGTTAGGTTTACTGTTCACGGTTAGGGTTACGTTTAGGGGTTAGCATTAGGGTTAGGGTTAGGGTTAGGGTTAAGGGATAGGATTACGGTTAAGTGTTGGCCTTAGGGTTAGGGTTTAGTGTTAGGGTTATCATTAAGGACTAGGGGTAGGGTCAGGGTTAAATGCCTGGGTGCGCGTAATGGTTAGGGTCAGGGTTAAGGTTCACGGATAGGGTTAGTGTTAAGGGTTACGGGTAGGTTTAGGGTTCAGGGTTAGAGTTAGCATTAGGGCTTAAGGTTAGGATTAGGCGGTAGGTTCGATTTAGGGTTAGATCTAGGCGTTCGGGTAAGGGCTAGCGTTAGGGTTAAGAGATAGGGTTAGGTTTAATGCTTAGGATTAGGGTTAGGGTTTGGGGTTAAAGTAAGTGTTAGGGGTTAGGTTTCAGGATCAAAGGTTAGGGTTATTTTTAGCTGTAGTGTTAGGGTTAGGGATAAGGGATCCCATTAGCATTAAGGGTCTTCCTTACTGTAGGGTTAAGGGTTAGGCTTAGAGGTAAAGGTTAAGGTTAGGGTCAGTGTTAAGATTTAGGGTGAGGGTTAACGGTTAGGGTAAAGGTTAAGCGTTAGGGTTAGGGATTAGTGATTAGGGATTTTGGTTAGTGTTAGGGTTAGCGGTTAGGAGTTAGTGTTTTATGAAGCGGTATGGTTAGAATTAGGATTGGGGTTAGAGTTCGGGTGAGGTATAGGGGTTAGGTTTAGGGGTTAGTTTTAGGGTAAAAGGATAGGATTAGGGTTACGGGTTGGGCTTAGGTTTAGGGTTAAAGTTTACTGCTAGGGTTAGGGATAGGGTTCAGGCTTAGCTTTAGGGGTTCTGCTTAGGGTTAGGTGTTAGGTTAGTGTCAGGGTTAGGTCTAGTCGTGAGGGTAAGGTTTAGGGTTAGCTTTAAGAGCTAGGGTTAGGTTTAATGGTTAGGATTAGGATTAGGGTTAAGGGTTAGGGTAAGGCTTAGGGGTTAGGGTGAAGGGTTAGGGTCAAGGGTTAGGGTTTTTGTTAGGCATAGCGTTGGGGTTAGATGTAAGGGTTACTGTCAGTGTTAGGGTTGTAGGTAGGGTTACGGTTAGGGTTAGCGGTTTAGAATTAGGGTTAGGGATTAGGTGTCACAGTGATGACTAGGAGATAGGGTTAGAATTATGGGATAGGGGTTGTTCTCAGGAAATGGGTTATGCATTAACGTTAGGATAAGTGGTTAAAGTTAGGCGCACGGTGAGGTTTACGTGTTAAGGGGAGAAATAGGAACAGGGTTGGGTGTTATGTTCAGGGTTAGGGTTATCTGTTAAAGGTATTGTTTATGCTTAGCGCACGGGCCCTGTCTGCATTGGGCGGGCGGGGGGAGTTTAGGGGGCTGGGATTGTACCCGGGAACCCACTCTATCATACTCTGGGTATGGGCCCGTGGGTTTCATGCAGGACGCAGTGGTAGAGCCTCCTTTCACGCATGGCATGGGAGGATTGCAGGCTTTCTAAACTCTAAGAAAGCAAGAAGTCTGAGAATTAGATTTAGGGTTAGGATTATGGTTAGGGTTAAGGATGAAGTTTAGTGTTAGGGTGAGGGCTTAGGGTTAGGGATTAGGGTTAGGGTTAAAGGTTACTCTTAGGTTTAACGGTTACACTTTGGTTTAGGGTTGAGGTTTACGGTTAGGGTTAAGATGAGGGGTTAGGGTTTGGTACAGGGTTAGGGTTAAGTGTAAGGTTTAGGGTTGAAGATTAGGATTAGGGTTAGGATTATAGGATAGCGTGAGAGTTAACGCTTAGGGTTAAGGTTAAGAGTTAGGGTTTAGGGTTAGGTTTAGGGTTAGGGTTAGTTTTAGGGTTAGAGTTATGTGCTATGGTTTGTGTTAGAGGTTAGGCTTAGGTTTACTGTTCACGGTTAGGGTTACGTTTAGGGGTTAGCATTAGGGTTAGGGTTAGGGTTAGGGTTAAGGGATAGGATTACGGTTAAGTTTTGGCCTTAGGGTTAGGGTTTAGTGTTAGGGTTATCATTAAGGACTAGGGGTAGGGTCAGGGTTAAATGCCTGGGTGCGCGTAATGGTTAGGGTCAGGGTTAAGGTTCACGGATAGGGTTAGTGTTAAGGGTTACGGGTAGGTTTAGGGTTCAGGGTTAGAGTTAGCATTAGGGCTTAAGGTTAGGATTAGGCGGTAGGTTAGATTTAGGGTTAGATCTAGGCGTTAGGGTAAGGGCTAGCGTTAGGGTTAAGAGATAGGGTTAGGTTTAATGCTTAGGATTAGGGTTAGGGTTTGGGGTTAAAGTAAGTGTTAGGGGTTAGGTTTCAGGATCAAAGGTTAGGGTTATTTTTAGCTGTAGTGTTAGGGTTAGGGATAAGGGATCCCATTAGCATTAAGGGTCTTCCTTACTGTAGGGTTAAGGGTTAGGCTTAGAGTTAAAGGTTAAGGTTAGGGTCAGTGTTAAGATTTGGGGTAGGGTTAACGGTTAGGGTAAAGGTTAAGCGTTAGGGTTAGGGATTAGTGATTAGGGTTTTTGGTTAGTGTTAGGGTTAGCGGTTAGGAGTTAGTGTTTTATGAAGGGGTATGGTTAGAATTAGGATTGGGGTTAGAGTTAGGGTGAGGTATAGGGGTTAGGTTTAGGGTAAAAGGATAGGATTAGGGTTACGGGTTGGGCTTAGGTTTAGGGTTAAAGTTTACTGCTAGGGTTAGGGATAGGGTTCAGGGTTAGCTTTAGGGGTCTGGTTAGGGTCAGGTGTTAGGTTAGTGTCAGGGTTAGGTCTAGTCGTGAGGGTAAGGTTTAGGGTTAGCTTTAAGAGCTAGGGTTAGGTTTAATGGTTAGGATTAGGATTAGGGTTAAGGGTTAGGGTAAGGCTTAGGGGTTAGGGTGAAGGGTTAGGGTCAAGGGTTAGGGTTTTTGTTAGGCATAGCGTTGGGGTTAGAAGTAAGGGTTACTGTCAGTGTTAGGGTTGTAGGTAGGGTTACGGTTAGGGTTAGCGGTTTAGAATTAGGGTTAGGGATTAGGTGTCACAGTGATGACTAGGAGATAGGGTTAGAATTATGGGATAGGGGTTGTTCTCAGGAAATGGGTTATGCATTAACGTTAGGATAAGAGGTTAAAGTTAGGCGCACGGTGAGGTTTACGTGTTAAGGGGAGAAATAGGAACAGGGTTGGGTGTTATGTTCAGGGTTAGGGTTATCTGTTAAAGGTATTGTTTATGCTTAGCGCACGGGCCCTGTCTGCATTGGGCGGGCGGGGGGAGTTTAGGGGGCTGGGATTGTACCCGGGAACCCACTCTATCATACTCTGGGTATGGGCCCGTGGGTTTCATGCAGGACGCAGTGGTAGAGCCTCCTTTCACGCATGGCATGGGAGGATGGCAGGCTTTCTAAACTCTAAGAAAGCAAGAAGTCTGAGAATTAGATTTAGGGTTAGGATTATGGTTAGGGTTAAGGATGAAGTTTAGTGTTAGGCTGAGGGCTTAGGGTTAGGGATTAGGGTTAGGGTTAAAGGTTACTCTTAGGTTTAACGGTTACACTTTGGTTTAGGGTTGAGGTTTACGGTTAGGGTTAAGATGAGGGGTTAGGGTTTGGTACAGGGTTAGGGTTAAGTGTAAGGTTTAGGGTTGAAGATTAGGATTAGGGTTAGGATTATAGGATAGCGTGAGAGTTAACGCTTAGGTTTAAGGTTAAGAGTTCGGGTTTAGGGTTAGGTTTAGGGTTAGGGTTAGTTTTAGGGTTAGAGTTATGTGCTATGGTTTGTGTTAGAGGTTAGGGTTAGGTTTACTGTTCACGGTTAGGGTTACGTTTAGGGGTTAGCATTAGGGTTAGGGTTAGGGTTAGGGTTAAGGGATAGGATTACGGTTAAGTGTTGGCCTTAGGGTTAGGGTTTAGTGTTAGGGTTATCAGTAAGGACTAGGTTTAGGGTCAGGGTTAAATGCCTGGGTGCGGGTAATGGTTAGGGTCAGGGTTAAGGTTCACGGATAGGGTTAGTGTTAAGGGTTACGGGTAGGTTTAGGGTTCAGGGTTAGAGTTACCATTAGGGCTTAAGGTTAGGATTAGGCGGTAGGTTAGACTTAGGGTTAGATCTAGGCGTTCGGGTAAGGGCTAGCGTTAGGGTTAAGAGATAAGGTTAGGTTTAATGCTTAGGATTAGGGTTAGGGTTTGGGGTTAAAGTAAGTGTTAGGGGTTAGGTTTCAGGATCCAAGGTTAGGGTTATTTTTAGCTGTAGTATTAGGGTTAGGGATAAGGGATCCCATTAGCATTAAGGGTCTTCCTTCCTGTAGGGTTAAGGGTTAGGCTTAGAGTTAAAGGTTAAGGTTAGGGTCAGTGTTAAGATTTAGGGTGAGGGTTAACGGTTAGGGTAAAGGTTAAGCGTTAGGGTTAGGGATTAGTGATTAGGGTTTTTGGATAGTGTTAGGGTTAGCGGTTAGGAGTTAGTGTTTTATGAAGGGGTATGGTTAGAATTAGGATTGGGGTTAGAGTTAGGGTGAGGTATAGGGGTTAGGTTTAGGGTAAAAGGATAGGATTAGGGTTACGGGTTGGGCTTACGTTTAGGGTTAAAGTTTACTGCTAGGGTTAGGGATAGGGTTCAGTGTTAGCTTTAGGGGTCTGGTTAGGGTCAGGTGTTAGGTTAGTGTCAGGGTTAGGTCTAGTCGTGAGGGTAAGGTTTAGGGTTAGCTTTAAGAGCTAGGGTTAGGTTTAATGGTTAGGATTAGGATTAGGGTTAAGGGTTAGGGTAAGGCTTAGGCGTTAGGGTGAAGGGTTGGGGTCAAGGGTTAGGGTTTTTGTTAGGCATAGCGTTGGGGTTAGAAGTAAGGGTTACTGTCAGTGTTAGGGTTGTAGGTAGGGTTACCGTTAGGGTTAGCGGTTTAGAATTAGGGTTAGGGATTAGGTGTCACAGTGATGACTAGGAGATAGGGTTAGAATTATGGGATAGGGGTTGTTCTCAGGAAATGGGTTATGCATTAACGTTAGGATAAGAGGTTAAAGTTAGGCGCACGGTGAGGTTTACGTGTTAAGGGGAGAAATAGGAACAGGGTTGGGTGTTATGTTCAGGGTTAGGGTTATCTGTTAAAGGTATTGTTTATGCTTAGCGCACGGGCCCTGTCTGCATTGGGCGGGCGGGGGGAGTTTAGGGGGCTGGGATTGTACCCGGGAACCCACTCTATCATACTCTGGGTATGGGCCCGTGGGTTTCATGCAGGACGCAGTGGTAGAGCCTCCTTTCACGCATGGCATGGGAGGATTGCAGGCTTTCTAAACTCTAAGAAAGCAAGAAGTCTGAGAATTAGATTTAGGGTTAGGATTATGGTTAGGGTTAAGGATGAAGTTTAGTGTTAGGGTGAGGGCTTAGGGTTATGGATTAGGGTTAGGGTTAAAGGTTACTCTTAGGTTTAACGGTTACACTTTGGTTTAGGGTTGAGGTTTACGGTTAGGGTTAAGATGAGGGGTTAGGGTTTGGTACAGGGTTAGGGTTAAGTGTAAGGTTTAGGGTTGAAGATTAGGATTAGGGTTAGGATTATAGGATAGCGTGAGAGTTAACGCTTAGGGTTAAGGTTAAGAGTTAGGGTTTAGGGTTAGGTTTAGGGTTAGGGTTAGTTTTAGGGTTAGAGTTATGTGCTATGGTTTGTGTTAGAGGTTAGGGTTAGGTTTACTGTTCACGGTTAGGGTTACGTTTAGGGGTTAGCATTAGGGTTAGGGTTAGGGTTAGGGTTAAGGGATAGGATTACGGTTAAGTGTTGGCCTTAGGGTTAGGGTTTAGTGTTAGGGTTATCATTAAGGACTAGGTTTAGGGTCAGGGTTAAATGCCTGGGTGCGGGTAATGGTTAGGGTCAGGGTTAAGTTTCACGGATAGGGTTAGTGTTAAGGGTTACGGGTAGGTTTAGGGTTCAGGGTTAGAGTTAGCATTAGGGCTTAAGGTTAGGATTAGGCGGTAGGTTCGATTTAGGGTTAGATCCAGGCGTTAGGGTAAGGGCTAGCGTTAGGGTTAAGAGATAGGGATAGGTTTAATGCTTAGGATTAGGGTTAGGGTTTGGGGTTAAAGTAAGTGTTAGGGGTTAGGTTTCAGGATCCAAGGTTAGGGTTATTTTTAGCTGTAGTGTTAGGGTTAGGGATAAGGGATCCCATTAGCATTAAGGGTCTTCCTTACTGTAGGGTTAAGGGTTAGGCTTAGAGTTAAAGGTTAAGGTTAGGGTCAGTGTTAAGATTTAGGGTGAGGGTTAACGGTTAGGGTAAAGGTTAAGCGTTAGGGTTAGGGATTAGTGATTAGGGATTTTGGTTAGTTTTAGGGTTAGCGATTAGGAGTTAGTGTTTTATGAAGGGGCATGGTCAGAATTAGGATTGGGGTTAGAGTTAGGGTGAGGTATAGGGGTTAGGTTTAGGGGTTAGTTTTAGGGTAAAAGGATAGGATTAGGGTTACGGATTGGGCTTAGGTTTAGGGTTAAAGTTTACTTCTAGGGTTAGGGATAGGGTTCAGGGTTAGCTTTAGGGGTTCTGGTTAGGGTTAGGTGTTAGGTTAGTGTCAGGGTTAGGTCTAGTCGTGAGGGTAAGGTTTAGGGTTAGCTTTAAGAGCTAGGGTTAGGTTTAATGGTTAGGATTAGGATTAGGGTTAAGGGTTAGGGTAAGGCTAAGGGGTTAGGGTGAAGGGATAGGGTCAAGGATTAGGGTTTTTGTTAGGCATAGCGTTGGGGTTAGAAGTAAGGGTTACTGTCAGTGTTAGGGTTGTAGGTAGGGTTACGGTTAGGGTTAGCGGTTTAGAATTAGGGTTAGGGATTAGGTGTCACAGTGATCACTAGGAGATAGGGTTAGAATTATGGGATAGGGGTTGTTCTCAGGAAATGGGTTATGCATTAACGTTAGGATAAGAGGTTAAAGTTAGGCGCACGGTGAGGTTTACGTGTTAAGGGGAGAAATAGGAACAGGGTTGGGTGTTATGTTCAGGGTTAGGGTTATCTGTTAAAGGTATTGTTTATGCTTAGCACATGGGCCCTGTCTGCATTAGGCGGGCGGGGGGAGTTTAGGGGGCTGGGATTGTACCCGGGAAACCACTCTATCATACCCTGGGTATGGGCCCGTGGGTTTCATACAGGACACAGTGGTAGAGCCTCCTTTCACGCATGGCATGGGAGGATTGCAGGCTTTCTAAACTCTAAGAAAGCAAGATGTCTGAGAATTAGATTTAGGGTTAGGATTATGGTTAGGGTTAAGGATGAAGTTTAGTGTTAGGGTGAGGGCTTAGGGTTAGGGATTAGGGTTAGGGTTAAAGGTTAGTCTTAGGTTTAACGGTTACACTTTGGTTTAGGGTTGAGGTTTACGGTTAGGGTTTAGATGAGGGGTTAGTGTTTGGTACAGGGTTAGGGTTAAGTGTTAGGTTTAGGATTGAAGATTAGGATTAGGGTTAGGATTAAAGGTTAGCGTGAGAGTTAACGCTTAGGGTTAAGGTTAAGAGTTAGGGTTTAGGGTTAGGGTTAGGGTTAGGGTTAGTTTTAGGGTTAGAGTTATGTGCTATGGTTTGTGTTAGTTGTTAGGGTTAGGTTTACTGGTCACGGTTAGGGTTACGTTTATGGGGTAGCATTAGGGTTAAGGTTAAGGTTAAGGGATAGGATTAAGGATAAGTGTTGGGCTTAGGGTTAGGGTTTAGTGTTAGGGTTAGCATTAAGGATTAGGGTTAGGGTCAGGGTTAAAAGCTTGGGTGCGGGTAATGGTTAGGGTCAGGGATAAGGTTCACGGATAAGGTTAGTGTTAAGGGTTACGTGTATGTTTAGGGTTTAGGGTTAGAGTTAGGGTTAGGGTTAGGGTTAGGGGTTAGGGTTAGGGTCAGGGTCAGGGTCAGGGGTTAGGGGTTAGGGTTAGGGTTAGGGGTTAGGGTTAGGGTTAGGGGTTAGTGTTAGGGTTAGGGTTAGGGTTTAGGGGTTAGTGTTAAGGTTAGGGTTAGGGTCAGGGTTCGGGTTAGGGTTAGGGTTAGGGGTTAGGGTTAGGGGATAGGGTTAGGGTAGGGTTAGGGTTAGGGGTTAGGTTTAGGGGTTAGGGTTAGGGTTAGGGGTTAGGGTTAGGGTTAGGGTTTGGGGTTAGGG
>NW_027182868.1:232500-240000 GCF_041146395.1 Eulemur rufifrons | reverse complement strand
GGTATGGTTAGAATTAGGATTGGGGTTAGAGTTAGAGTGAGGTATAGGGGTTAGGTTTAGGGGTTAGTTTTGGGGTAAAAGCATAGGATTTGGGTTACGGGTTGGGCTTAGGTTTAGGGTTAAAGTTTACTGCTAGGGTTAGGGATAGGGTTCAGGGTTAGCTTTAGGGGTTCTGGTTAGGGTTAGGTGTTAGGTTAGTGTCAGGGTTAGGTCTAGTCGTGAGGGTAAGGTTTAGGGTTAGCTTTAAGAGCTAGGGTTAGGTTTAATGGTTAGGATTAGGATTAGGGTTAAGGGTTAGGGTAAGGCTTAGGGGTTAGGGTGAAGGGTTAGGGTCAAGGGTTAGGGTTTTTGTTAGGCATAGCGTTGGAGTTAGAAGTAAGGGTTACTGTCAGTTTTAGGGTTGTAGGTAGGGTTACGGTTAGGGTTAGCGGTTTAGAATTAGGGTTAGGGATTAGGTGTCACAGTGATCACTAGGAGATAGGGTTAGAATTATGGGATAGAGGTTGTTCTCAGGAAATGCGTTATGCATTAACGTTAGGATAAGAGGTTAAAGTTAGGCGAACGGTGAGGTTTACGTATTAAGGGGAGAAATAGGAACAGGGTTGGGTGTTACGTTCAGGGTTAGGGTTATCTGTTAAAGGTATTGTTTATGGTTAGCGCACGGGCCCTGTCTCATTAGGCGGGCGGGGGGAGTTTAGGGGGCTGGGATTGTACCCGGGAACCCACTCTATCATACTCTGGGTATGGGCCCGTGGGTTTCATGCAGGACACAGTGGTAGAGCCTCCTTTCACGCATGGCATGGGAGGATTGCAGGCTTTCTAAACTCTAAGAAAGCAAGAAGTCTGAGAATTAGATTTAGGGTTAGGATTTTGTTTAGGGTTAAGGATGAAGTTTAGTGTTAGGGTGAGGGCTTAGGGTTAGGGATTAGGGTTAGGGTTAAAGGTTACTCTTAGCTTTAACGGTTACACTTTGGTTTAGGGTTGAGGTTTACGGTTAGGGTTAAGATGAGGGGTTAGGGTTAGGTACAGGGTTAGGGTTAAGTGTTAGGTTTAGGGTTGAAGATTAGGATTAGGGTTGGGATTAAAGGTTAGCGTGAGAGTTAACGCTTAGGGTTAAGGTTAAGAGTTAGTGTTTAGGGTTAGGGTTAAGGTTAGGGTTAGTTTTAGGGTTAGAGTTATGTGCTATGGTTTGTGTTAGAGGTTAGGGTTAGTTTTACTGGTCACGGTGAGGGTTACGTTTAGGGGTTAGCATTAGGGTTAGGGTTAGGGTTAGGGTTAAGGGATAGGGTTAGGGTTAAGTGTTGGTCTTAGGTTTAGGGTTTAGTGTTAAGGTTATCATTAAGGATTAGGGTAGGGTCAGGGTTAAATGCTTGGGTGCGTGTAATGGTTAGGGTCAGCGTTAAGGTTCACGGATAGGGTTAGTGTTAAGGGTTACGGGTAGGTTTAGGGTTCAGGGTTAGAGTTAGCATTAGGGCTTAAGGTTCGGATTAGGCGGTAGGTTAGATTTAGGGTTAGATCTAGGCGTTAGGATAAGGGCTAGCGTTAGTATTAAGAGACAGGGTTAGGTTTAATGCTTAGGATTAGGGTTAGGGTTTGGGGTTAAAGTAAGTGTTAGGGGTTAGGTTTAAGGATCCAAGGTTAGAGTTATTTTTAGCTGTAGTGTTAGGGTTAGGGATAAGAGATCCCATTAGCATTAAGGGTCTTCCTTACTGTAGGGTTAAGGGTTAGGCTTAGAGTTAAAGGTTAAGGTTAGGGTCAGTGTTAAGATGTAGGGTGAGGGCTAATGGTTAGGGTAAAGTTTAAGCGTTAGGGTTAGGGATTAGTGATTAGGGATTTTGGTTAGTGTTAGGGTTAGCGGTTAGGAGTTAGTGTTTTATGAAGGGGTATGGTTAGAATTAGGATTGGGGTTAGAGTTAGGGTGAGGTATAGGGGTTAGGTTTAGGGGTTAGTTTTAGGGTAAAAGGATAGGATTAGGGTTACGGGTTGGGCTAAGGTTTAGGGTTAAAGTTTACTGCTAGGGTTAGGGATAGGGTTCAGGGTTAGCTTTAGGGGTTCTGGTTAGGGTTAGGTGACAGGTTATTGTCAGGGTTAGGTCTAGTCGTGAGGGTAAGGTTTAGGGTTAGCTTTAAGAGCTAGGGTTAGGTTTAATGGTTAGGATTAGGATTAGGGTTAAGGGTTAGGGTAAGGCTTAGGGGTTAGGGTGAAGGGTTAGGGTCAAGGGTTAGGGTTTTTGTTAGGCATAGCGTTGGGGTTAGAAGTAAGGGTTACTGTCAGTGTTAGGGTTGTAGGTAGGGTTACGGTTAGGGTTAGCGGTTTAGAATTAGGGTTAGGGATTAGGTGTCACAGTGATGACTAGGAGATAGGGTTAGAATTATGGGATAGGGGTTGTTCTCAGGAAATGGGTTATGCATTAACGTTAGGATAAGAGGTTAAAGTTAGGCTCACGGTGAGGTTTACGTGCTAAGGAGAGAAATAGGAACAGGGTTGGGTGTTATGTTCAGGGTTAGGGTTATCTGTTAAAGGTATTGTTTATGCTTAGCGCACGGGCCCTGTCTGCATTAGGCGGGCGGGGGGGAGTTTTGGGGGCTGGGATTGTACCCGGGAACCCACTCTATCATACTCTGGGTATGGGTCCGTGGGTTTCATACAGGACACAGTGGTAGAGCATCCTTTCACGCATGGCATGGGAGGATTGCAGGCTTTCTAAACTCTAAGAAAGCAAGAAGTCTGAGAATTAGATTTAGGGTTAGGATTATGGTTAGGGTTAAGGATGAAGTTCAGTGTTAGGGTGAGGGCTTAGGGTTAGGGATTAGGGTTAGGGTTAAAGGTTACTATTAGGTTTAACGGTTACACTTTGGTTTCGGGTTGAGGTTTACTGTTAGGGTTAAGATGAGGGGTTAGGTTTAGGTACAGGGTTAGGGTTAAGTGTTAGGTTTAGGGTTGAAGATTAGGATTAGGGTTAGGATTAAAGGTTAGCGTGAGAGTTAACGCTTAGGGTTAAGGTTAAGAGTTAGGGTTTAGGGTTAGGGTTAGTTTTAGGGTTAGAGTTATGTGCTATGGTTTGTGTTAGAGGTTAGGGTTAGGTTTACTGGTCACGGTTAGGGTTACGTTTAGGGGGTAGCATTAGGGTTAGGGTTAGGTTTAAGGGATAGGATAAGGGATAAGTGTTGGGTTAGGGTTAGGGTTTAGTGTTAGGGTTATTATTAAGGATTAGGGTTAGGGTCAGGGTTAAATACTTGGGTGCGAGTAATGGTTAGGGTAAGGGTTAAGGTTCACGGATAGGGTTAGTGTTAAGGATTACGGGTAGGTATATGGTTCAGGGTTAGTGTTAGCATTAGTCCTTAAGGTTAAGATTAGGCGGTTGGTTAGATTTAGGGTTAGATCTAGGCGTTCGGGTAAGGGCTAGCGTTAGGGTTAAGAGATAGGGTTAGGTTTAATGCTTAGGATTAGGGTTAGGGTTTGCGGTTAAAGTAAGTGTTAGGGGTTAGGTTTAAGGATCGAAGGTTAGTGTTATTTTTAGCTGTAGTGTTAGGGTTAGGGATAAGGGATCCCATTAGCATTAAGGGTCTTCCTTACTGTAGGGTTAAGCGTTAGGCTTAGAGTTAAAGGTGAAGGTTAGGGTCAGTGTTAAGATTTAGGGTGAGGGTTAACGGTTAGGGTAAAGGTTAAGCGTTAGGGTTAGGGATTAGTGATTAGGGTTTTTGGTTAGTGTTAGGGTTAGCGGTTAGGAGTTAGTGTTTTATGAAGGGGTATGGTTAGAATTAGGATTGGGGTTAGAGTTAGGGTGAGGTATAGGGGTTAGGTTTAGGGGTTAGTTTTAGGGTAAAAGGATAGGATTAGGGTTACGGCTTGGGCTTAGGTTTAGGGTTATACTTTACTGCTGGGGTTAGGGATAGGGTTCAGGGTTAGCTTTAGGGGTTCTGGTTAGGGTTAGGTGTTAGGTTAGTGTCAGGGTTAGGTCTAGTCATGAGGGTAAGGTTTAGGGTTAGCTTTAAGAGCTAGGGTTAGGTTTAATGGTTAGGATTAGGATTAGGGTTAAGGGTTAGGGGAAGACTTAGGGGATAGGGTGAAGGGTTAGGGTCAAGGGTTAGGGTTTTTGTTAGGCATAGTGTTGGGGTTAGAAGTAAGGGTTACTGTCAGTGTTAGGGTTGTAGGTAGGGTTACGGTTAGGGTTAGCGGTTTAGAATTAGGGTTAGGGATTAGGTGTCACAGTGATGACTAGGAGATAGGGTTAGAATTATGGGATAGGGGTTGTTCTCAGGAAATGGGTTATGCATTAACGTTAGGATAAGAGGTTAAAGTTAGGCGCACGGTGAGGTTTACGTGTTAAGGGGAGAAATAGGAACAGGGTTGGGTGTTATGTTCAGGGTTAGGGTTATCTGTTAAAGGTATTGTTTATGCTTAGCGCACGGGCCCTGTCTGCATTAGGCGGGCGGGGGGAGTTTAGGGGGCTGGGATTGTACCCGGGAACCCACTCTATCATACTCTGGGTATGGGCCCGTGGGTTTCATGCAGGACACAGTGGTAGAGCCTCCTTTGACGCATGGCATGGGAGGATTGCAGGCTTTCTAAACTCTAAGAAAGCAAGAAGTCTGAGAATTATATTTACGGTTAGGATTCTGGTTAGGGTTAAGGATGAAGTTTAGTGTTAGGGTGAGGGCTTAGGGTTAGGGATTAGGGTTAGGGTTAAAGGTTACTCTTAGGTTTAACGGTTACACTTTGGTTTAGGGTTCAGGTTTACGGTTAGGGTTAAGATGAGGGGTTAGGGTTTGGTACAGGGTTAGGGTTAAGTGTTAGGTTTAGGGTTGAAGATTAGGATTAGGGTTAGGATTAAAGGTTAGCGTGAGAGTTAACGCTTAGGGTTAAGGTTAAGAGTTAGGGTTTAGGGTTAGGGTTATGGTTAGTTTTAGGGTTAGAGTTATGTGCTATGGTTTGTGTTAGAGGTGAGGGTTAGGTTTACAGGTCACGGTTAGGGTTACGTTTGGGGTTAGCATTAGGGATAGGGTTAGGGTTAAGGGATAGGATTAGGGTTAAGTGTTGGGCTTAGGGTTAGGGCTTAGTGTTAGGTTTATCATTAAGGATTAGGGTTAGAATCAGGGTTAAATGCTTGGGTGCGGGTAATGGTTAGGGTCAGGGTTAAGGTTGACGGATAGGGTTAGTGTTAAGGGTTACGGGTAGGTTTAGGGTTCAGGGTTAGTGTTAGCATTAGGGCTTAAGGTTAGGATTAGGCGGTAGGTTAGATTTAGGGTTAGATCTAGGCGTTAGGGTAAGGGCTAGCGTTAGGGTTAAGAGATAGGGTTAGGTTTAATGCTTAGGATTAGGGTTAGGGTTTGGGGTTAAAGTAAGTGTTAGGGGTTAGGTTTAAGGATCCAAGGTTAGGGTTATTTTTAGCTGTAGTGTTAGGGTTAGGGATAAGGGATCCCATTAGCATTAAGGGTCTTCCTTACTGTAGGGTTAAGGGTTAGGCTTAGAGTTAAAGGTTAAGGTTACGGTCAGTGTTAAGATTTAGGGTGAGGGTTAACGGTTAGGGTAAAGGTTAAGCGTTAGGGTTAGGGATTATTGATTAGGGTTTTTGGTTAGTGTTAGGGTTAGCGGTTAGGAGTTATTGTTTTATGAAGGGGTATGGTTAGAATTAGGATTGGGGTTAGAGTTAGGGTGAGGTATAGCGGATAGGTTTAGGGGTTAGTTTTAGGGTAAAAGGATAGGATTAGGGTTACGGGTTGGGCTTAGGTTTAGGGTTAAAGTTTACTGCTAGGGTTAGGGATAGGGTTCAGGGTTAGCTTTAGGGGTTCTGGTTAGGGTTAGGTGTTAGGTTAGTGTCAGGGTTAGGTCTAGTCGTGAGGGTAAGGTTTAGGGTTACCTATAAGAGCTAGGGTTAGGTTTAATGGTTAGGATTAGGATTAGGGTTAAGGGTTAGGGTAAGGCTTAGGGGTTAGGGTGAAGGGTTAGGGTTTTTATTAGGCATAGCGTTGGGGTTAGAAGTAAGGGTTACTGTCAGTGTTAGGGTTGTAGGTAGGGTTACGGTTAGGGTTAGCGGTTTAGAATTAGGGTTAGGGATTAGGTGTCACAGTGATCACTAGGAGATAGGGTTAGAATTATGGGATAGGGGTTGTTCTCAGGAAATGCGTTATGCATTAACGTTAGGATAAGAGGTTAAAGTTAGGCGCACGGTGAGGTTTACGTATTAAGGGGAGAAATAGGAACAGGGTTGGGTGTTACGTTCAGGGTTAGGGTTATCTGTTAAAGGTATTGTTTATGGTTAGCGCAGGGGCCCTGTCTCATTAGGCGGGCGGGGGAGTTTAGGGGGCTGGGATTGTACCCGGGAACCCACTCTATCATACTCTGGGTATGGGCCCGTGGGTTTCATGCAGGACACAGTGGTAGAGCCTACTTTCACGCATGGCATGGGAGGATTGCAGGCTTTCTAAACTCTAAGAAAGCAAGAAGTCTGAGAATTAGATTTAGGGTTTGGATTTTGGTTAGGGTTAAGGATGAAGTTTAGTGTTAGGATGAGAGCTTAGGGTTAGGGATTAGGGTTAGGGTTAAAGGTTACTCTTAGGTTTAACGGTTACACTTTGGTTTAGGGTTGAGGTTTACGGTTAGGTTTAAGATGAGGGGTTAGGGTTTGGTACAGGGTTAGGGTTAAGTGTTAGGTTTAGGGTTGAAGATTAGGATTAGGGTTAGGATTAAAGGTTAGCGTGAGAGTTAACGCTTAGGGTTAAGGTTAAGAGTTAGGGTTTAGGGTTAAGGTTGGGGTTAGTTTTAGGGTTAGAGTTATGTGCTATGGTTTGTGTTAGAGGTTAGGGTTAGGTTTACTGGTAACGGTTAGGGTTACGTTTAGGGGGTAGCATTAGGCTTATGGTTAGGGTTAAGGGATAGGATTAGGGATAAGTGTTGGCCTTAGGGTTAGGGTTTAGTGTTAGGGTTATCATTAAGGATTAGGGGAAGGGTAAGGGTTAAATGCTTGGGTGCGGGTAATGGTTAGGGTCAGGGTTAAGGTTCACGGATAGGGTTAGTGTTAAGGGTTACGGGTAGGTTTAGGGTTCAGGGTTAGAGTTAGCATTAGGGCTTAAGGTTAGGATTAGGCGGTAGGTTAGATTTAGGGTTAGATCTAGGCGTTAGGGTAAGGGCTAGCGTTAGGGTTAAGAGATAGGGTTAGGTTTAATGCTTATTATTAGGGTTAGGGTTTGGGGTTATAGTAAGTGTTAGGGGTTAGGTTTCAGGATCAAAGGTTAGGGTTATTTTTAGCTGTAGTGTTAGGGTTAGGGATAAGGGATCCCATTAGCATTAAGGGTCTTCCTTACTGTAGGGTTAAGGGTTAGGCTTAGACTTAAAGGTTAAGGTTAGGGTCAGTGTTAAGATTTAGGGTGAGGGTTAATGGTTAGGGTAAAGGTTAAGCGTTAGGGTTAGGGATTAGTGATTAGGGTTTTTGGTTAGTGTTAGGGTTAGCGGTTAGGCGTTAGTGTTTGATGAAGGGGTATGGTTAGACTTAGGATTGGG
>NW_027182868.1:152500-202500 GCF_041146395.1 Eulemur rufifrons | reverse complement strand
GGTAGGTTTAGGGTTCAGGGTTACAGTTAGCATTAGGGCTTAAGGTTAGGATTAGGCGGTAGGTTAGATTTAGGGTTAGATCTAGGCGTTAGGGTAAGGGCTAGCGTTAGGGTTAAGAGATAGGGTTAGGTTTAATGCTTAGGATTAGGGTTAGGGTTTGGGGTTAAAGTAAGTGTTAGGGGTTAGATTTCAGGATCAAAGGTTAGGGTTAATTTTAGCTGTAGTGTTAGGGTTAGGGATAAGGGATCCCATTAGCATTAAGGGTCTTCCTTACTGTAGGATTAAGGGTTAGGCTTAGAGTTAAAGGTTAAGGTTAGGGTCAGTGTTGAGATTTAGAGTGAGGGTTAACAGTTAGGGTAAAGGTTAAGCGTTAGGTTTAGGGATTAGTGATTAGGCTTTTTGGTTAGTGTTAGGGTTAGCGGTTAGGAGTTAGTGTTTTATGAAGGGGTATGGTTAGAATTAGGATTGGGGTTAGATTTAGGGTGAGGTTTAGTTGTTAGGTTTAGGGGTTAGTTTTAGGGTAAAAGGATAGGATTAGGGTTACGGGTTGGGCTTAGGTTTAGGGTTAAGTTTTACTGCTAGGGTTAGGGAGAGGGTTCAGGGTTAGCTTTAGGGGTTCTGGTTAGGGTTAGGTGTTAGGTTAGTGTCAGGGTTAGGTCTAGTCGTGAGGGTAAGGTTTAGGGTTAGCTTTAAGAGCTAGGGTTAGGTTTAATGGTTAGGATTAGGATTAGGGTTAAGGGTTAGGGTAAGGCTTAGGGGTTAGGGTGAAGGGTTAGGGTCAAGGGTTAGGGTTTTTGTTAGGCATAGCGTTGGGGTTAGAAGTAAGGGTTACTGTCAGTGTTAGGGTTGTAGGTAGGGTTACGGTTAGGGTTAGCGGTTTAGAATTAGGGTTAGGGATTAGGTGTCACAGTGATGACTAGGAGATAGGGTTAGAATTATGGGATAGGGGTTGTTCTCAGGAAATGGGTTATGCATTAACGTTAAGATAAGAGGTTAAAGTTAGGCGCACGGTGAGGTTTACGTGTTAAGGGGAGAAATAGGAACAGGGTTGGGTGTTATGTTCAGGGTTAGGGTTATCTGTTAAAGGTATTGTTTATGCTTAGCGCACGGGCACTGTCTGCATTAGGCGGGCGGGGGGAGTTTAGGGGGCTGGGATTGTACCCGGGAACCCACTCTATCATACTCTGGGTATGGGCCCGTGGGTTTCATGCAGGACACAGTGGTAGAGCCTCCTTTCACCCATGGCATGGGAGGATTGCAGGCTTTCTAAACTCTAAGAAAGCAAGAAGTCTGAGAATTAGATTTAGGGTTAGGATTCTGGTTAGGGTTAAGGATGAAGTTTAGTGTTAGGGTGAGGGCTTAGGGTTAGGGATTAGGGTTAAGGTTAAAGGTTACTCTTAGCTTTAACGGTTACACTTTGGTTTAGGGTTGAGGTTTACGGTTAGGGTTAAGATGAGGGGTTAGGGTTTGGTACAGGGTTAGGGTTAAGTGTTAGGTTTAGGGCTGAAGATTAGGATTAGGGTTAGGATTAAAGGTTAGCGTGAGAGTTAATGCTTAGGGTTAAGGTTAAGATTTAGGGTTTAGGGTTAGGTTTAGGGAAAGGGTTAGTTTTAGTTAGTTAAGTGCTATGGTTTGTGTTAGTTGTTAGGGTTAGGTTTACTGGTCACGGTTAGGGTTACGTTTAGGGGTTAGCATTAGGGTTAGGGTTAAGTGATAGGATTAGGGTTAAGTGTTGGCCTTAGGGTTAGGGTTTAGTGTTAGGATTATCATTAAGGATTAGGGGTAGGGTCAGGGTTAAATGCTTGGGTGCGGGTAATGGTTAGGCTCAGGGTTAAGGTTCACGGATAGGGTTAGTGTTAAGGGTTACGGGTAGGTTTAGGGTTCAGGGTTAGAGTTAGCATTAGGGCTTAAGGTTAGGATTAGGCGGTAGGTTAGATTTAGGGTTAGATCTAGGCGTTAGGGTAAGGGCTAGCGTTAGGGTTTAGAGATAGGGTTAGGTTTAATGCTTAGGATTAGGGTTAGGGTTTGGGGTTAAAGTAAGTGTTAGGGGTTAGGTTTAAGGATCAAAGGTTAGGGTTATTTTTAGCTGTAGTGTTAGGGTTAGGGATAAGGGATCCCATTAGCATTAAGGGTCTTCCTTACTGTAGGGTTAAGGGTTAGGCTTAGAGTTAAAGGTTAAGGTTAGGGTCAGTGTTAAGATTTAGGGTGAGGGTTAACGGTTAGGGTAAAGGTTAAGCGTTAGGGTTAGGGATTAGTGATTAGGGTTTTTGGTTAGTGTTAGGGTTAGCGGTTAGGAGTTAGTGTTTTATGAAGGGGTATGGTTAGAATTAGGATTGGGGTTAGAGTTAGGGTGAGGTATAGGGGTTAGGTTTAGGGGTTAGTTTTAGGGTAAAAGGATAGGATTAGGGTTACGGGTTGGGCTTAGGTTTTGGGTTAAAGTTTACTGCTAGGGTTAGGGATACGGTTCAGGGTTAGCTTTAGGGGTTCTGGTTAGGGTTAGGTGTTAGGTTAGTGTCAGGGTTAGGACTAGTCGTGAGGGTAAGGTTTAGGGTTAGCTTTAAGAGCTAGGGTTAGGTTTAATGGTTAGGATTAGGATTAGGGTTAAGGGTTAGGGTAAGGTTTGGGGGTTTGGGTGAAGGGTTAGGGACAAGGGTTAGGGTTTTGATTAGGCATAGCGTTGGGGTTAGAAGTAAGGGTTACTGTCAGTGTTAGGGTTGTAGGTAGTATTACGATTAGGGTTAGCGGTTTAGAATTAGGGTTAGGGATTAGGTGTCACAGTGATGACTAGGAGATAGGGTTAGAATTATGGGATAGGGGTTGTTCTCAGGAAATGGGTTATGCATTAACGTTAGGATAAGAGGTTAAAGTTAGGCGCACGGTGAGCTTTACGTGTTAAGGGGAGAAATAGGAACAGGGTTGGGTGTTATGTTCAGGGTTAGGGTTATCTGTTAAAGGTATTGTTTATGCTTAGCGCACGGGCCCTGTCTGCATTAGGCGGGCGGGGGGAGTTTAGGGGGCTGGGATTGTACCCGGGAACCCACTCTATCATACTCTGGGTATGGGCCCGTGGGTTTGATGCAGGACACAGTGGTAGAGCCTCCTTTCACGCATGGCATGGGAGGATTGCAGGCTTTCTAAACTCTAAGAAAGCAAGAAGTCTGAGAATTAGATTTAGGGTTAGGATTATGGTTAGGGTTAAGGATGAAGTTTAGTGTTAGGGTGAGGGCTTAGGGTTAGGGATTAGGGTTAGGGTTAAAGGTTACTCTTAGGTTTAACGGTTACCCTTTGGTTTAGAGATGAGGTTTACGGTTAGGGTTAAGATGAGGGGTTATGGTTTGGTACAGGGTTAGGGTTAAGTGTTAGGTTTAGGGCTGAAGATTAGGATTAGGGTTAGGATTAAAGGTTAGCGTGAGAGTTAACGCTTAGGGTTAAGGTTAAGAGTTAGGGTTTAGGGTTAGGCTTAGGGTTAGGGTTGGGGTTGGGCTTAGGGTAGGGGTAGGGTTACGGTTAGGGTAAGGGTAAGGTTAGGGTTAGGGTTAGGGCTTGGGGTTAGGGTTAGGGTTAGGGGTTATGGTTAGGGTTGGGGTTAGGGGGTTAGGGTTAGGATTAGGGTTAGGGGGTTAGGGTTAGGGTTAGGGTTGGGTTACGGGTTACGGTTAGGGTTAGGGTTGGGATAGGGGTTAGGGTTAGGGTTAGGGTTAGGGTAGGGTTAGGGTTAGGGTAGGGTTAGGGTTTAGGGGTTAGGGTTAGGGTTAGGGGTTAGGGTTAGGGTTTTAGGGTTATGGTTAGGGTTAAGGGTTAGGGGTTAGGGTTGGGTTAAGGTTAGGGTTAGGGTTAGGGTAGGGTTAGGGTAGGGTTAGGATTAGGGTTAGGTTTGGGTTAGGGTTAGGGTTAGGGGTTAGGGTTAGGGTTAGGGGTTTAGGGTTAGGGTTAGGGGTTAGGGTTAGGGTTAGGGGTTAGTGTTAGGGTTGGGGTTGGGGTTAGGGTTAGGTTTTAGGCGTTGGGGTTAGGGTTAGGGTTAGGGGTTAGGGTTAGGGTTAGGGGTTAGGGTTAGGGTTAGGGTAGGGTTAGGGTAACTGTTAGGGGTTAGGGTTAGGGTTAGGGGTTAGGTTTAGGGTTAGGTGATAGGGTTAGGCTTAGGGTTAGGGGTTGGGGGTAGGGGTAGGGTTAGGGTTAGGGGTTAGGGTTAGGGTTAGGGGTTACGGTTAGGGGTTAGGGATAGGGTTAGGGTTAGGTTTAGGGTTTCGGGTTGGGGTTGGGGTTGGGGTTAGGGTTAGGGGGTAGGGGTAGGCGTAGGGGTAGGGGTAGGATTAGGGTTAGGGGGTTAGTGTAGGGGGTTAGGGTTATGGTTAGGGGTTAGGGTTAGGGTTAGGTTTAGGGTAGGGGTAGGGTACGGGTAGGGTTAGGGTTAGGGTAGGGGTTAGGGTTGGGGTTAGGGTTATGGTTAGGGGTTGTGTTTCGGGTTAGGGGTAGGGGTAGGGGTAGGGTTAGGGTTAGGGTTATGTGTTAGGGTTTGTGTTAGAGGTTAGGGTTAGGTTTACTGTTCCTGGTTAGGGTTACGTTTAGAGGTTAGCATTAGGGTTAGGGATTAGGTTTAGGGTAAGGGTTTAGAGTTAGTGTTGCGCTTTAGGCTCGGGGCTTAGGTTCAGGGTCAGGGGTTAGGGTTGGTGGTAGGGCTTAGATTTAGCGGTCAGTTTAAGGGCACAGGACCTGGTTAATCTACGGTGAGAGGGGTGTGGTCGGAGTCACCACAAAAGCACAACATCATTCCCTGGGCCTTGGGACAAAACCTACATGCAGGACTCAGGCAGAGCCTCATCTCACACATGGCATGGCTGTATTGTAGGCTTGCTTCACTCTGGGAATGGAAGTAGTGTGAGAATTAGGGTTAGGTTTGGGGTTAGGGGTTTCGAGTTAGGGGTTAGGTTTCGAGTCAGGGTCAGGTGCTAGGGATTAGTGGTTAGGTTTAGAGTTAGTGTTAGGGGTTAGGTGTTAAGTCTGGGTTGGGGGCCAGGGTTAGGTTTAGGGTTGGGGTTAGCGTTAGGGTTAGGGGTTAGGGTTAAGGGATAGGGTTAGGGTTAAGGGTTAGGCTTAGGGTTAGGGTTCAGGGTTAGGGTTAAGGTTTAGGGTTAGAGTCAGGGTTAAGGGTTAGGGTGAGGCTTAACAGTTAGGGTTAGGGTTAGGGGGTTAGGAATAGGGTTAGGGTTAAGGGTTAGGTTTATGGTTCAGGTTTAAGGTTAGGATTAGGGGTTAGGGTTAGTGTTAACTGTAGGTCAGTGTTGGGGTTAGATCTCTAGGCATTAGCGTATAGGTTAGGGTTAGGGTTAAGTAGGGTTATGTTTAATGGTTAGGATTGGGATTAGCGTTAAGGGTTAGGGTTAAGCTTTAGGGGTTATGACTAAGGATCAATGGTTAGGGTTATTTTTAGGCGTAGGGTTAGGGTAAGGGTTTTAGGGTTAGTGTTAGTGTTGTAGGTAGGGTTAAGGTTAGGGTTGGCGTTTCAGAATTAGGGATTAGGTGTTATGGTTATGGCTAGGAGTTAGGGTTAGAATTACGGTATAGGGCTTGTTCTCAGGGTGTCATGCATTATCGTTAAGATAAGGGGTTAAGTTAGGGTAAGGGTGAGGTTTACGTGTTAAGGTGAGCAGTAGGATCAGGGTTAGGTGTTATGTTCTGGGTTAGGGTTATGGGTGTGGGGTAGGGTTTATGCTTAGGGCACGGGCCCTGTATGCACTAGGAGAAGAAGTTAGGGGTCTGTGATGGTCGCTGGGAGCCCACTCTATCGTACGCAGTGTATGGGCCTCTGGGTTTCATGCAGGACACTGTGGCAGAGCGGGCTTTCATGCATGGCTTAGTAGGATTGTAGGCTTTCAAAACTCTGAGAAAGCAAGTCTGAGAATTAGATTTAGGGTTAGGATTACGGTACGGTTTAGGGATGAAGATTAGCGATAGGGTGAGGGCTTAGGGTTAGGGGTTAGGGTTAGGGTTAGGGTTGTTGGTAGGGTGAAGGTTAGGGTTGGCATTTTAGAATTAGGGATGAGGTGTTACGGTTATGGCTAGGGGTTAGGATTAGAATTATGGGATAGGGCTTCTTCTCAGGGTGTTATGCATTAAGGTTAAGATAAGGGGATAAGTTAGGGTTACGGGGAGGTTTATGTTTTAAGGTGAGCAATAGGATCAGGGTCAGGTGCTATGTTCAGGGTGAGGGTTATCTGTTAGGGGTAGTGTTTATACTTAGCGTACAGGCCCTGTCTGCACTGGGCGGGGGGCTGGGGTTAGGGGGATGGGATTGTCCCCGGGAACCCACTCTATCATACGCTAGGTATGGGCTCCTGGTTTCATGCAAGAGAGAGCTGCAGAGCCCCCTTTGACTCATGGCATGGGAGGATTTTAGGCTTTCTAAACTCTAAGAAAGCAAGAAGTCCGAGAATTAGATTTAGGGGTAGGATTATGATAATGTTTAGGGTTAGGGTTAGTGTTAAGGTGGGGTCTTAGGGTTAGGGGTTAGGGTTAGAGGTCAGTGTTAGGTGTAACAGTTACAGTTAGGTTTATGGTTAAGTTTCAGGGTTAGGGTTAAGGTTTGGGTTTAGCGTTTGGCACAGGGTTACGCTTCAGTGTTAGCTTTATGGTTAAAGATTAGGATTAGGGTTGGTGTGAGGGTTAATGGTAAGGGTCAAGATTAAGGGTTAGGGTTGGGGTTAGGGTTAGGTTTAGGGTTAGGGCTTAGGGTTAGGGGATAGGATTAGGGTTAAGTGTTGGGCTTATGGTTAGGGTTAAAGTTTAGCGTTAGGGTTAATGTTTAGTGTTATGGTCCAGTTTAAGTGTTAGGGTGAGGGTTAAGAGTTAGGATTAGGCTTAGGGGTTAGGGATATAGTGAAGGTTCAGTGTTAGGGTTAGGTTTAGGGTTCAGGGTTAGGGTTAGCTTTAGGGGTTATGGTTAGGGTTAGGTGTTAGGTTAGTGTCAGGGTTAGGTCTAGTCGTGAGGGTAAGGTTTAGGGTTAGCTTTAAGAGCTAGGGTTAGGTTTAATGGTTAGGATTAGGATTACGGTTAAAGGTTAGGGTAATGCTCAGGGGTTAGTGTGAAGGGTGAAGGGTTAGGGCTTTTGTTAGGCATAGCGTTGGGGTTAGAACTAAGGGTTCCTGTCAGTGTTAGGGTTGTAGGCAGCGTTACGGTTAGGCTTAGCGGTGGAGAATTAGGGTTAGGGATTAGGTGTTACAGTTATGACTAGGAGATAGGGTTAGAATTATGGGATAGGGGATGTTCTCAGGGAATGGGTTATGCATTAACGTTACGTTAAGAGGTTAAAGTTAGGCTCACGGTGAGGTTTACGTGTTAAGGGGAGCAATAGGAACAGGGTTAGGTGCCATGTTCAGGGTTAGGGTTATCTGTTAAAGGTATCATTTATGCTTAGCGCACGGGCCTTGTCGGCATTAGGCTGGGGGGAGGTTAGGGGGCTGGGATTGTCACCGGGAACCCACTGTATCGGACTCTGGGTATGGGCCCGTGGATTTCATGCAGGACACAGTGGTAGAGCCTCCTTTCACACATGGCACGGGAGGATTGCAGGCTTTCTAAACTCTAAGAAAGCAAGAAGTCTGAGAATTACATTTAGGGTTAGGATTATGGTTAGGGTTCAGGATGAAGTGTAGTGTTATGGTGAGGGGATAGGGTTACAGATTAGGGTTACGGTTTAAGGTTACTGTTAGGTTTAACGGTTACAGTTCGTTTTGGGGTTGAGGTTTGCGGATAGGGTTAAGATGAGGGGTCAGGGTTTGGTACAGGGTTAGGGTTGTGTTCGGTTTAGGGTTGAAGATGAGGATTAGGGTTAGGATTAAAGGTTAGCATGAGAGTTAACGGTTAAGATTAAGGTTATCGGTTAGGGTTAGGGTTTAGGTTTAGGGTTAAGGGTTAGGGTTAGTTTTAGGGTTAGAGTTATGTGTTAGGGTTTGTGTTAGAGGTTAGGGTTAGGTTTACTGTTCGTGGTTAGAGTTACGTTTAGGGGTTAGCATTAGGGTTAGGGATTAGGTTTAGGGTAAGTGTTTAGAGTTAGTGTTGGGCTTTAGGCTCGGGGCTTAGGTTCAGGGTCAGAGGTTAGGGTTGGTGGTAGGGCTTAAATTTAGCGGTCAGTTTAAGGGCACAGGACCTGGTTAATCTACGGTGAGAGGGGTGTGGTCGGAGTCACCACAAAAGCACAACATCATTCCCTGGGCCTTGGGACAAAACCTACATGCAGGACTCAGGCAGAGCCTCATCTCACACATGGCATGGCTGTATTGTAGGCTTGCTTCACTCTGGGAATGGAAGTAGTGTGAGAATTAGGGTTAGGTTTGGGGTTAGGGGTTTCGAGTTAGGGGTTAGGTTTCGAGTCAGGGTGAGGTGCTAGGGATTAGTGGTTAGGTTTAGAGTTAGTGTTGGGGTTAGGTGTTAAGTCTGGGTTGGGGGCCAGGGTTAGGTTTAGGGTTGGGGTTAGCGTTAGGGTTAGGGGTTAGGGTTAAGGGATAGGGTTAGGGTTAAGGGTTAGGCTTAGGGTTAGGGTTCAGGGTTAGGGTTAAGGTTTAGGGTTAGAGTCAGGGTTAAGGGTTAGGGTGAGGCTTAACAGTTAGGGTTAGGGTTAGGGGGTTAGGAATAGGGTTAGGGTTAAGGGTTAGGTTTATGGTTCAGGTTTAAGGTTAGGATTAGGGGTTAGGGTTAGTGTTAACTGTAGGTCAGTGTTGGGGTTAGATCTCTAGGCATTAGCGTATAGGTTAGGGTTAGGGTTAAGTAGGGTTATGTTTAATGGTTAGGATTGGGATTAGCGTTAAGGGTTAGGGTTAAGCTTTAGGGGTTATGACTAAGGATCAATGGTTAGGGTTATTTTTAGGCGTAGGGTTAGGGTAAGGGTTTTAGGGTTAGTGTTAGTGTTGTAGGTAGGGTTAAGGTTAGGGTTGGCGTTTCAGAATTAGGGATTAGGTGTTATGGTTACGGCTAGGAGTTAGGGTTAGAATTACGGTATAGGGCTTGTTCTCAGGGTGTCATGCATTATCGTTAAGATAAGGGGTTAAGTTAGGGTTAGGGTGAGGTTTACGTGTTAAGGTGAGCAGTAGGATCAGGGTTAGGTGTTATGTTCTGGGTTAGGGTTATGGGTGTGGGGTAGGGTTTATGCTTAGGGCACGGGCCCTGTATGCACTAGGAGGCGAAGTTAGGGGTCTGTGATGGTCGCTGGGAGCCCACTCTATCGTACGCAGTGTATGGGCCTCTGGGTTTCATGCAGGACACTGTGGCAGAGCGGGCTTTCATGCATGGCTTAGTAGGATTGTAGGCTTTCAAAACTCTGAGAAAGCAAGTCTGAGAATTAGATTTAGGGTTAGGATTACGGTACGGTTTAGGGATGAAGATTAGCGATAGGGTGAGGGCTTAGGGTTAGGGGTTAGGGTTAGGGTTAGGGTTGTTGGTAGGGTGAAGGTTAGGGTTGGCATTTTAGAATTAGGGATGAGGTGTTACGGTTATGGCTAGGGGTTAGGATTAGAATTATGGGATAGGGCTTCTTCTCAGGGTGTTATGCATTAAGGTTAAGATAAGGGGATAAGTTAGGGTTACGGGGAGGTTTATGTTTTAAGGTGAGCAATAGGATCAGGGTCAGGTGCTATGTTCAGGGTGAGGGTTATCTGTTAGGGGTAGTGTTTATACTTAGCGTACAGGCCCTGTCTGCACTGGGCGGGGGGCTGGGGTTAGGGGGATGGGATTGTCCCCGGGAACCCACTCTATCATACGCTAGGTATGGGCTCCTGGTTTCATGCAAGAGAGAGCTGCAGAGCCCCCTTTTACTCATGGCATGGGAGGATTTTAGGCTTTCTAAACTCTAAGAAAGCAAGAAGTCCGAGAATTAGATTTAGGGGTAGGATTATGATAATGTTTAGGGTTAGGGTTAGTGTTAAGGTGGGGTCTTAGGGTTAGGGGTTAGGGTTAGAGGTTAGTGTTAGGTGTAACAGTTACAGTTAGGTTTATGGTTAAGTTTCAGGGTTAGGGTTAAGGTTTGGGTTTAGCGTTTGGCACAGGGTTAGGCTTCAGTGTTAGCTTTATGGTTAAAGATTAGGATTAGGGTTAGTGTGAGGGTTAATGGTAAGGGTCAAGATTAAGGGTTAGGGTTGGGGTTAGGGTTAGGTTTAGGGTTAGGGCTTAGGGTTAGGGGATAGGATTAGGGTTAAGTGTTGGGCTTATGGTTAGGGTTAAAGTTTAGTGTTAGGGTTAATGTTTAGTGTTATGGTCCAGTTTAAGTGTTAGGGTGAGGGTTAACAGTTAGGATTAGGCTTAGGGATTAGGGATATAGTGAAGGTTCAGTGTTAGGGTTAGGTTTAGGGTTCAGGGTTAGGGTTAGCTTTAGGGGTTATGGTTAGGGTTAGGTGTTAGGTTAGTGTCAGGGTAAGGTCTAGTCGTGAGGGTAAGGTTTAGGGTTAGCTTTAAGAGCTAGGGTTAGGTTTAATGGTTAGGATTAGGATTACGGTTAAAGGTTAGGGTAATGCTTAGGGGTTAGGTGAAGGGTGAAGGGTTAGGGCTTTTGTTAGGCATAGCGTTGGGGTTAGAACTAAGGGTTCCTGTCAGTGTTAGGGTTGTAGGCAGCGTTACGGTTAGGCTTAGCGGTGGAGAATTAGGGTTAGGGATTAGGTGTTACAGTGATGACTAGGAGATAGGGTTAGAATTATGGGATAGGGGATGTTCTCAGGGAATGGGTTATGCATTAACGTTACGTTAAGAGGTTAAAGTTAGGCTCACGGTGAGGTTTACGTGTTAAGGGGAGAAATAGGAACAGGGTTAGGTGCCATGTTCAGGGTTAGGGTTATCTGTTAAAGGTATCATTTATGCTTAGCGCATGGGCCCTGTCGGCATTAGGCTGGGGGGAGGTTAGGGGGCTGGGATTGTCACCGGGAACCCACTGTATCGGACTCTGGGTATGGGCCCGTGGATTTCATGCTGGACACAGTGGTAGAGCCTCCTTTCACACATGGCACGGGAGGATTGCAGGCTTTCTAAACTCTAAGAAAGCAAGAAGTCTGAGAATTACATTTAGGGTTAGGATTATGGTTAGGGTTCAGGATGAAGTGTAGTGTTATGGTGAGGGGATAGGGTTACAGATTAGGGTTACGGTTTAAGGTTACTGTTAGGTTTAACGGTTACAGTTCGTTTTGGGGTTGAGGTTTGCGGATAGGGTTAAGATGAGGGGTCAGGGTTTGGTACAGGGTTAGGGTTGTGTTTGGTTTAGGGTTGAAGATTAGGATTAGGGTTAGGATTAAAGGTTAGCATGAGAGTTAATGGTTAAGATTAAGGTTAACGGTTAGGGTTAGGGTTTAGGTTTAGGGTTAAGGGTTAGGGTTCGTTTTAGGGTTAGAGTTATGTGTTAGGGTTTGTGTTAGAGGTTAGGGTTAGGTTTACTGTTCGTGGTTAGAGTTACGTTTAGGGGTTAGCATTAGGGTTAGGGATTAGGTTTAGGGTAAGTGTTTAGAGTTAGTGTTGGGCTTTAGGCTCGGGGCTTAGGTTCAGGGTCAGAGGTTAGGATTGGTGGTAGGGCTTAGATTTAGCGGTCAGTTTAAGGGCACAGGACCTGGTTAATCTACGGTGAGAGGGGTGTGGTCGGAGTCACCACAAAAGCACAACATCATTCCCTGGGCCTTGGGACAAAACCTACATGCAGGACTCAGGCAGAGCCTCATCTCACACATGGCATGGCTGTATTGTAGGCTTGCTTCACTCTGGGAATGGAAGTAGTGTGAGAATTAGGGTTAGGTTTGGGGTTAGGGGTTTCGAGTTAGGGGTTAGGTTTCGAGTCAGGGTCAGGTGCTATGGATTAGTGGTTAGGTTTAGAGTTAGTGTTAGGGGTTAGGTGTTAAGTCTGGGTTGGGGGCCAGGGTTAGGTTTAGGGTTGGGGTTAGCGTTAGGGTTAGGGGTTAGGGTTAAGGGATAGGGTTAGGGTTAAGGGTTAGGCTTAGGGTTAGGGTTCAGGGTTAGGGTTAAGGTTTAGGGTTAGAGTCAGGGTTAAGTGTTAGGGTGAGGCTTAACAGTTAGGGTTAGGGTTAGGGGGTTAGGAATAGGGTTAGGGTTAAGGGTTAGGTTTATGGTTCAGGTTTAAGGTTAGGATTAGGGGTTAGGGTTAGTGTTAACTGTAGGTCAGTGTTGGGGTTAGATCTCTAGGCATTAGCGTATAGGTTAGGGTTAGGGTTAAGTAGGGTTATGTTTAATGGTTAGGATTGGGATTAGCGTTAAGGGTTAGGGTTAAGCTTTAGGGTTTATGACTAAGGATCAATGGTTAGGGTTATTTTTAGGCGTAGGGTTAGGGTAAGGGTTTTAGGGTTAGTGTTAGTGTTGTTGGTAGGGTTAAGGTTAGGGTTGGCGTTTCAGAATTAGGGATTAGGTGTTATGGTTACGGCTAGGAGTTAGGGTTAGAATTACGGTATAGGGCTTGTTCTCAGGGTGTCATGCATTATCGTTAAGATAAGGGGTTAAGTTAGGGTTAGGGTGAGGTTTACGTGTTAAGGTGAGCAGTAGGATCAGGGTTAGGTGTTATGTTCTGGGTTAGGGTTATGGGTGTGGGGTAGGGTTTATGCTTAGGGCATGGGCCCTGTATGCACTAGGAGGCGAAGTTAGGGGTCTGTGATGGTCGCTGGGAGCCCACTCTATCGTACGCAGTGTATGGGCCTCTGGGTTTCATGCAGGACACTGTGGCAGAGCGGGCTTTCATGCATGGCTTAGTAGGATTGTAGGCTTTCAAAACTCTGAGAAAGCAAGTCTGAGAATTAGATTTAGGGTTAGGATTACGGTACGGTTTAGGGATGAAGATTAGCGATAGGGTGAGGGCTTAGGGTTAGGGGTTAGGGTTAGGGTTAGGGTTGTTGGTAGGGTGAAGGTTAGGGTTGGCATTTTAGAATTAGGGATGAGGTGTTACGGTTATGGCTAGGGGTTAGGATTAGAATTATGGGATAGGGCTTCTTCTCAGGGTGTTATGCATTAAGGTTAAGATAAGGGGATAAGTTAGGGTTACGGGGAGGTTTATGTTTTAAGGTGAGCAATAGGATCAGGGTCAGGTGCTATGTTCAGGGTGAGGGTTAGCTGTTAGGGGTAGTGTTTATACTTAGCGTACAGGCCCTGTCTGCACTGGGCGGGGGGCTGGGGTTAGGGGGATGGGATTGTCCCCGGGAACCCACTCTATCATACGCTAGGTATGGGCTCCTGGTTTCATGCAAGAGAGAGCTGCAGAGCCCCCTTTGACTCATGGCATGGGAGGATTTTAGGCTTTCTAAACTCTAAGAAAGCAAGAAGTCCGAGAATTAGATTTGGCGTAGGATTATGATAATGTTTAGGGTTAGGGTTAGTGTTAAGGTGGGGTCTTAGGGTTAGGGGTTAGGGTTAGAGGTTAGTGTTAGGTGTAACAGTTACAGTTAGGTTTATGGTTAAGTTTCAGGGCTAGGTTTAAGGTTTGGGTTTAGCGTTTGGCACAGGGTTAGGCTTCAGTGTTAGCTTTATGGTTAAAGATTAGGATTAGGGTTAGTGTGAGGGTTAATGGTAAGGGTCAAGATTAAGGGTTAGGGTTGGGGTTAGGGTTAGGTTTAGGGTTAGGGCTTAGGGTTAGGGGATAGGATTAGGGTT
Source organism: Eulemur rufifrons (assembly GCF_041146395.1). Taxonomy (NCBI): domain Eukaryota; kingdom Metazoa; phylum Chordata; class Mammalia; order Primates; family Lemuridae; genus Eulemur; species Eulemur rufifrons. The sequence continues at coordinate 188,885 of NW_027182868.1, read as the reverse complement.
AAGTGTTGGGGTTATGGTTAGGGTTAAAGTTTAGTGTTAGGGTTAATGTTTAGTGTTATGGTCCAGTTTAAGTGTTAGGGTGAGGGTTAACAGTTAGGATTAGGCTTAGGGGTTAGGGATATAGTGAAGGTTCAGTGTTAGGGTTAGGTTTAGGGTTCAGGTTAGGGTTAGCTTTAGGGGTTATGGTTAGGGTTAGGTGTTAGGTTAGTGTCAGGGTTAGATCTAGTCGTGAGGGTAAGGTTTAGGGTTAGCTTTAAGAGCTAGGGTTAGGTTTAATGGTTAGGATTAGGATTACGGTTAAAGGTTAGGGTAATGCTCAGGGGTTAGGGTGAAGGGTGAAGGGTTAGGGCTTTTGTTAGGCATAGCGTTGGGGTTAGAACTAAGGGTTCCTGTCAGTGTTAGGGTTGTAGGCAGCGTTACGGTTAGGCTTAGCGGTGGAGAATTAGGGTTAGGGATTAGGTGTTACAGTTATGACTAGGAGATAGGGTTAGAATTATGGGATAGGGGATGTTCTCAGGGAATGGGTTATGCATTAACGTTACGTTAAGAGGTTAAAGTTAGGCTCACGGTGAGGTTTACGTGTTAAGGGGAGAAATAGGAACAGGGTTAGGTGCCATGTTCAGGGTTAGGGTTATCTGTTAAAGGTATCATTTATGCTTAGCGCACGGGCCCTGTCGGCATTAGGCTGGGGGGAGGTTAGGGGGCTGGGATTGTCACCGGGAACCCACTGTATCGGACTCTGGGTATGGGCCCGTGGATTTCATGCAGGACACAGTGGTAGAGCCTCCTTTCACACATGGCACGGGAGGATTGCAGGCTTTCTAAACTCTAAGAAAGCAAGAAGTCTGAGAATTACATTTAGGGTTAGGATTATGGTTAGGGTTCAGGATGAAGTGTAGTGTTATGGTGAGGGGATAGGGTTACAGATTAGGGTTACGGTTTAAGGTTACTGTTAGGTTTAACGGTTACAGTTCGTTTTGGGGTTGAGGTTTGCGGATAGGGTTAAGATGAGGGGTCAGGGTTTGGTACAGGGTTAGGGTTGTGTTTGGTTTAGGGTTGAAGATTAGGATTAGGGTTAGGATTAAAGGTTAGCATGAGAGTTAATGGTTAAGATTAAGGTTAACGGTTAGGGTTAGGGTTTAGGTTTAGGGTTAAGGGTTAGGGTTCGTTTTAGGGTTAGAGTTATGTGTTAGGGTTTGTGTTAGAGGTTAGGGTTAGGTTTACTGTTCGTGGTTAGAGTTACGTTTAGGGGTTAGCATTAGGGTTAGGGATTAGGTTTAGGGTAAGTGTTTAGAGTTAGTGTTGGGCTTTAGGCTCGGGGCTTAGGTTCAGGGTCAGAGGTTAGGATTGGTGGTAGGGCTTAGATTTAGCGGTCAGTTTAAGGGCACAGGACCTGGTTAATCTACGGTGAGAGGGGTGTGGTCGGAGTCACCACAAAAGCACAACATCATTCCCTGGGCCTTGGGACAAAACCTACATGCAGGACTCAGGCAGAGCCTCATCTCACACATGGCATGGCTGTATTGTAGGCTTGCTTCACTCTGGGAATGGAAGTAGTGTGAGAATTAGGGTTAGGTTTGGGGTTAGGGGTTTCGAGTTAGGGGTTAGGTTTCGAGTCAGGGTCAGGTGCTAGGGATTAGTGGTTAGGTTTAGAGTTAGTGTTAGGGGTTAGGTGTTAAGTCTGGGTTGGGGGCCAGGGTTAGGTTTAGGGTTGGGGTTAGCGTTAGGGTTAGGGGTTAGGGTTAAGGGATAGGGTTAGGGTTAAGGGTTAGGCTTAGGGTTAGGGTTCAGGGTTAGGGTTAAGGTTTAGGGTTAGAGTCAGGGTTAAGTGTTAGGGTGAGGCTTAACAGTTAGGGTTAGGGTTAGGGGGTTAGGAATAGGGTTAGGGTTAAGGGTTAGGTTTATGGTTCAGGTTTAAGGTTAGGATTAGGGGTTAGGGTTAGTGTTAACTGTAGGTCAGTGTTGGGGTTAGATCTCTAGGCATTAGCGTATAGGTTAGGGTTAGGGTTAAGTAGGGTTATGTTTAATGGTTAGGATTGGGATTAGCGTTAAGGGTTAGGGTTAAGCTTTAGGGTTTATGACTAAGGATCAATGGTTAGGGTTATTTTTAGGCGTAGGGTTAGGGTAAGGGTTTTAGGGTTAGTGTTAGTGTTGTTGGTAGGGTTAAGGTTAGGGTTGGCGTTTCAGAATTAGGGATTAGGTGTTATGGTTATGGCTAGGAGTTAGGGTTAGAATTACGGTATAGGGCTTGTTCTCAGGGTGTCATGCATTATCGTTAAGATAAGGGGTTAAGTTAGGGTTAGGGTGAGGTTTACGTGTTAAGGTGAGCAGTAGGATCAGGGTTAGGTGTTATGTTCTGGGTTAGGGTTATGGGTGTGGGGTAGGGTTTATGCTTAGGGCACGGGCCCTGTATGCACTAGGAGGCGAAGTTAGGGGTCTGTGATGGTCGCTGGGAGCCCACTCTATCGTACGCAGTGTATGGGCCTCTGGGTTTCATGCAGGACACTGTGGCAGAGCGGGCTTTCATGCATGGCTTAGTAGGATTGTAGGCTTTCAAAACTCTGAGAAAGCAAGTCTGAGAATTAGATTTAGGGTTAGGATTACGGTACGGTTTAGGGATGAAGATTAGCGATAGGGTGAGGGCTTAGGGTTAGGGGTTAGGGTTAGGGTTAGGGTTGTTGGTAGGGTGAAGGTTAGGGTTGGCATTTTAGAATTAGGGATGAGGTGTTACGGTTATGGCTAGGGGTTAGGATTAGAATTATGGGATAGGGCTTCTTCTCAGGGTGTTATGCATTAAGGTTAAGATAAGGGGATAAGTTAGGGTTACGGGGAGGTTTATGTTTTAAGGTGAGCAATAGGATCAGGGTCAGGTGCTATGTTCAGGGTGAGGGTTACCTGTTAGGGGTAGTGTTTATACTTAGCGTACAGGCCCTGTCTGCACTGGGCGGGGGGCTGGGGTTAGGGGGATGGGATTGTCCCCGGGAACCCACTCTATCATACGCTAGGTATGGGCTCCTGGTTTCATGCAAGAGAGAGCTGCAGAGCCCCCTTTTACTCATGGCATGGGAGGATTTTAGGCTTTCTAAACTCTAAGAAAGCAAGAAGTCCGAGAATTAGATTTAGGGGTAGGATTATGATAATGTTTAGGGTTAGGGTTAGTGTTAAGGTGGGGTCTTAGGGTTAGGGGTTAGGGTTAGAGGTTAGTGTTAGGTGTAACAGTTACAGTTAGGTTTATGGTTAAGTTTCAGGATTAGGGTTAAGGTTTGGGTTTAGCGTTTGGCACAGGGTTAGGCTTCAGTGTTAGCTTTATGGTTAAAGATTAGGATTAGGGTTAGTGTGAGGGTTAATGGTAAGGGTCAAGATTAAGGGTTAGGGTTGGGGTTAGGGTTAGGTTTAGGGTTAGGGCTTAGGGTTAGGGGATAGGATTAGGGTTAAGTGTTGGGGTTATGGTTAGGGTTAAAGTTTAGTGTTAGGGTTAATGTTTAGTGTTATGGTCCAGTTTAAGTGTTAGGGTGAGGGTTAACAGTTAGGATTAGGCTTAGGGGTTAGGGATATAGTGAAGGTTCAGTGTTAGGGTTAGGTTTAGGGTTCAGGTTAGGGTTAGCTTTAGGGGTTATGGTTAGGGTTAGGTGTTAGGTTAGTGTCAGGGTTAGATCTAGTCGTGAGGGTAAGGTTTAGGGTTAGCTTTAAGAGCTAGGGTTAGGTTTAATGGTTAGGATTAGGATTACGGTTAAAGGTTAGGGTAATGCTTAGGGGTTAGGTGAAGGGTGAAGGGTTAGGGCTTTTGTTAGGCATAGCGTTGGGGTTAGAACTAAGGGTTCCTGTCAGTGTTAGGGTTGTAGGCAGCGTTACGGTTAGGCTTAGCAGTGGAGAATTAGGGTTAGGGATTAGATGTTACAGTTATGACTAGGAGATAGGGTTAGAATTATGGGATAGGGGATGTTCTCAGGGAATGGGTTATGCATTAACGTTACGTTAAGAGGTTAAAGTTAGGCTCACGGTGAGGTTTACGTGTTAAGGGGAGAAATAGGAACAGGGTTAGGTGCCAAGTTCAGGGTTAGGGTTATCTGTTAAAGGTATCATTTATGCTTAGCGCATGGGCCCTGTCGGCATTAAGCTGGGGGGAGGTTAGGGCGCTGGGATTGTCACCGGGAAACCACTGTATCGGACTCTGGGTATGGGCCCATGGGTTTCATGCAGGACACAGTGGTAGAGCCTCCTTTCACACATGGCATGGGAGGATTGCAGGCTTTCTAAACTCTAAGAAAGCAAGAAGTCTGAGAATTAGATTTAGGGTTAGGATTATGGTTAGGGTTCAGGATGAAGTGTAGTGTTATGGTGAGGGGATAGGGTTGCAGATTAGGGTTACGGTTTAAGGTTACTGTTAGGTTTAACGGTTACAGTTCGTTTTGGGGTTGAGGTTTGCGGATAGGGTTAAGATGAGGGGTTAGGTTTTGGTACAGGGTTAGGGTTGTGTTAGGTTTAGGTTTGAAGATTAGGATTAGAGTTAGGATTAAAGGTTAGCATGAGAGTTAACGGTTAAGATTAAGGTTAAGGGTTAGGGTTAGGGTTTAGGTTTAGGGTTAAGGGTTAGGGTTAGTTTTAGGGTTAGAGTTATGTGTTAGGGTTTGTGTTAGAGTTTAGGGTTAGGTTTCCTGTCCACGGTTCGGGTTACGTTTAGGGGTTAGCATTAGGGTTAGGGATTAGGTTTAGGGTAAGGGTTTAGAGTTAGTGTTGGGCTTTAGGCTCGGGGCTTAGGTTCAGGGTCAGGGGTTAGGTTTGGTGGTAGGGCTTAGATTTAGCGGTCAGTTTAAGGGCACAGGACCTGGTTAATCTACGGTGAGAGGGGTGCGGTCGGAGTCACCATGAAATCACAACATCATTCCCTGGGCCCTGGGACAAGACCTACATGCAGGACTCAGGCGGAGCCTCATCTCACACATGGCATTGCTGTATTGTAGGCTTGCTTCACTCGGGAATGGAAGTAGTGTGAGAATTAAGGTTAGGGTTGGGGTTAGGGGTTTCGAGTTAGGGGTTAGGTTTCGAGTCATGGTTAGGTGCTAGTGGTTAGGGGTAGAGTTAGTGTTACGGGTTCTGTGTTAATTCTGGGTTAGGGGGCCAGGGGTAGGTTTAGGGTTGGGGTTAGTGTTATCGTTAGCGGTTAGGGTTAATGGATAGGGTTAGGGTTAAGGGTAGGCTTAGGGTTAGGGTTCAGGGTTAGGGTTAAGGTTTAGGGTTAGGGTCAGGGTTAAGGGTTAGGGTTAGGGTTAGGGTGTTATGGTTAAGGATTAGGTTTATTGTTCAGGTTTAAGGTTAGCATTATGGGTTTGTGTTACTTCTAACTGTAGGTCAGTGCTGGGGTTAGAACTCTAGGCATTAAGGTAAAGGTTAGAGTTAGGGTTAAGAGTTGGGGTTATGTTTAATGGTTAGGATTGGGATTAGGGTTAAGGGTTAGGGTTAAGGTTAGGGGTTATGACTAAGGATCAACGGTTACGGTTATTTTTAGGCGTAGGGTTAGGGTAAGGGTTTAGGGTTAGTGTTAGTGTTGTTGGTAGGGTTAAGGTTAGGGTTGGTGTTTCAGAATTAGAGATTAGGTGTTATGGTTATGGCTAGGAGTTAGGGTTAGAATTACAGTATAGGGCTTGTTCTCAGGGTGTCATGCATTAACGTTACGATATGGGGTTAAAATTAGGGTTACGGTGAGGTTTACGTGTTAAGGTGAGCAGTAGGATCAGGGTTAGGTGTTATGTTCTGGGTTAGGGTTATGGGTGAGGGGTAGTGTTTATGCTTAGGGCATGGGCCCTGTATGCCCTAGGAATCGAAGTTAGGGGTCGGTTGTGGTCGCTGGGAACCCACTCTATCGTACGCTGTGTATGGGCCTCTGGGTTTCTTGCAGGACACTGTGGCAGAGCGGGCTTTCATGCATGGCTTAGTAGGATTGTAGGCTTTCAAAACTCTGAGAAAGCAAGAAGTCTGAGAATTAGATTTAGGGTTAGGATTACAGTACGGTTTAGGGATGAAGATTAGTTATAGGGTGAGGGCTTAGGGTTAGAGGTTAGGGTTAGGGTTAGGGTTGTTTGTAGGGTGAAGTTTAGGGTTGGCATTTTAGAATTAGGGATGAGGTCTTATGGTTATTTCTGGGGATTAGGATTAGAATTATGGGATGGGGCTTCTTTTCAGGGTGTTATGCATTAAGGTTAAGATAAGGGGATAAGTTAGGGTTACGGGGAGGTTTATGTTTTAAGGTGAGCAATAGGATCAGGGTCAGGTGTTATATTCAGTGTGAGGGTTATCTGTTAGGGGTAGTGTTTATACTTAGCGTACAGGCCCTGTCTGCACTTGGCGGGGGGCTGGTGTTAGGGGGATGGGATTGTCCCCGGGAACCCACTCTATCGTACGCTGTATATGGGCTCCTGGGTTTCATGCAGGACACACTGGTAGAGCCCCCTTTTACTCATGGCATGGGAGGATTTTAGGCTTTCTAAACTCTGAGAAAGCAAGAAGTCTGACAATTAGATTTAGGGGTAGGATTATGGTAATGTTTAGCGAGGAAGATTAGTGTTAGGGTGGGCTCTTAGGGTTAGGGGTTAGGGTTTAAGGTTTGTGTTATTTTTAACAGTTACAGTTAGGTTTATGGTTAAGTTTCAGGGTTAGGGTTAAGGTTTGGTTTTATCGTTTGGCACAGGGTTAGGCTTCAGTGTTAGCTTTATGGTTAAAGATTAGGATTAGGGTTAGGGTTAAGGGTTAGTGTGAGGGTTAATGGTAAGGTTCAAGATTAAGGGTTAGGGTTGGGCTTAGGGTTAGGAATAAGGCTTCGTGTAACATTTAGGTTTAGAGTTAAGTGTTATGGTTATGGCTAGAGGTTAGGGTTAGGTTTAGGGTTCATGGTTAGGGTTACATTTAGGGGTTCGGGTTACGGGTTAAGTTTAGGGCGAGTGTTTAGTGTTACTGTTGGGCGTTAGGATAAGGGCCGAGGTTTAGGGTTAGGATTTAGGTTTAGTGTTAGGGCTTAGATTTAGTGGTTAGTTTAAGGGCACATGCTCTGTTTAATCTATGGTGGGAAGGGTGCAGACTGGGTCGCCTCAACACCACACCATCGTACTTGGGCCTTGGGCCCAGACCTACATGCAGGACTCAGTCAGAGCCTCTTTTCACTCGTGGCATGGCTCTATTGTAGGCTTGGTCAACTCTGAGAACGAAGGAAGTGTGAGAATTAGGGTTATGGTTAGGGTTGTGTTTGGGGTTAGAGGTTTGGGTTTGAGTGAAGTTTAGTGGTTAGGAATTAGAAGTTAGGATTAGTGTGTCAGGGGTTAGGTGTTAGGTTTTTGTAAGGGGCTAGCATTAGATTTAGGTTTAGGGTTAATGTTCAGGTGGGTTAGGGGTCAGCGTTAGGGTTAGGCTTACAAGATAGGATTAAGGTAAAGGGTGAAGGCTTAAGATTAGCAGTAAGGGTTAAGGTTAGGGTTAAGGGTTAGGGTTTCGGTCCAAGTTAAGGGTGAGAGTGAGGGTTAACAGTTGCGATTAGGGTAATGGTTTAGGGATAGTAATAGGTTTAAGGGATAGGGTTAGGGTTAGGTTTAGGGTTCGGGGTTAGGGTTAGCATTAGCGGTTAGGGTTAGGGTTAGGGGTTAGGGTTACAGTTAGGGTTAGATCTAGGCATTATGGTAATGGTTCGTGTTAGGGTTAAGAATTAGGGTTAGGTTTAATTGTTAGGATTATGATCAGGGTAATGGTTAGGGTTACGGTTAACGGTTAGAGTTAGGATTAGTGTTAGGGTTGTTTGTAGGGTGAAGGTAATGTTTAGCAGTTTAGAATTAAGGTTAGGGATTAAGTGTTACGGTTATGCTAGGAGTTAGGCTTAGAATTAAGGGATAGGGTTTGTTCTTAGGGTAAGTGTTATGCAATAACATTAGGATAGGGGTTAAAGTTAGCGTTACAGTGAGGTTTACGTGTTAAGGTGAACAATAACATCAGGGTTAGGTGTTATGTTCAGGGTTAGGGTTATGGGTGAGGTGCAGGGTTTTTGCTTAGGGCATGGGCCCTGTCAGCACTAGCAGGGGGAGTTAGGGGGCTGTGATTGTCCCCGGGAACCCACTCTATTGTGCACAGAGTATGGGCTCCTGGGTTTCATGCAGGACACTGTGGCAGAGCCAGCTTTCACGCATGGCTTTGGAGAATTGTAGGCTTTTAAAACTCTGAGATAGCAAGAAGTCTGAGAATTAGATTTAGGGTTAGGATTATGGTTAGGGTTAGGGATGAAGATTAGTCAGGGAGAGGGCTTAGGGTTAGGGCTTAAGCTTCGAGTGAGGATTAGGGGTTAGGGAGTAGGTGTTGGGTTTAGTGATAGGGTTAGGGCTTAGGGGTTAGGGTTGGGTTAGGGGCTAGGGTTAGATTTAGAGTGGGGTTAGGGTTAGCGTTATGGGTTAGAGTTAGGGTTAAGGGATAGGATAAGGGTTAAGCGTTAAGGCTTAGGGTTAGCGTTAAGTGTTATGTTTAGTTTTAAGGGTTAGGGTTACAGTTCGAGTTAAGGGTTAGTGTGGGGTTAACGGTTAGGGCTAGGGTTATGGGTTAAGGATAGAGTTAGGTTTAAGGCTTAGGATTAGGGTTCAGTGTTAGGGTTAGCATTAGGGATTAGGGTTAGGGTTAGGGGTTACGTTTACTCTTAGGGTTAGGTCTAGGCATTAGGGTACGTGTTAGTGTTAGGCTTAAGAGTTAGGGTTAGGTTTAATTGTTAGGATTAGGATCAGGGTTAAGGGTTAGGGTTAAGTGTCAAGTGTTACGGTTATTTTTAGGTGTACGGTTAGGGTTAGCGGTTAGGGTTAGGGTTAGTTTGTAGGGATAAGGTAATGTTTAGCAGTTTTGAATTAGCCTTAGGGATTAGGTGTTACAATTGTGGCTAGGAGTTAGGGTTAGAATTAAGGGATAGGGGTTGTTCTTAGGGTAAGTCTTATGCATTAACGTTAGGATAACAGGTTCAAGTTAGAGTTATGGTGAGGTTGATGTGTTAAGGTGAGCAATAGTATCAGGGTGAGCTGTGATGTTCAGGGTTAGGGTTATGGGTGAGGGGTAGTGTTTATGCTTATATCACGAGCCCTCTCTGCTCTAGGAGGGGGCTTAGAGGGCTGGGATAGATGCCGGAAGCCACTCTATCATACACTGGGTATGGGCCCCTTGGTTTCATGCCGGACACAGTGGCCAAGCCTCCTTCTACACATGGCATGGGAGGATTGTAGGCTTTGTAAACTCTGAGAAAGCAAGAAGTCTGAGAATTAAATTTAGGGCCAGGATTAGGGTTAGGGTTAGCAATATAGGTTACTGTTATGGTGAGGGCTTAGGGTTAGGGGTTTCAGTTAGGGGTTGGGGTTAAAGGTTAGTGTTAGGTTTAACAGTTACAGTTAGGTTTACGGTTAAGTCTCAGGGTTCGGGTTAAGGTTTGGGTTTAGCGTTTGGCACAGGGGTAGGCTTCAGTGTTAGCTTCATGGTTAAAGATTAGGAGTAGGGTTAGTGCGAGGGTTAAGGGTAAGGGTCAAGATTAAGGGTTCAGGTTGGGGTTAGGCTTAGGTTTAGGGTTAGGGGTCAAGGGTCAGGTTTAGGGTTAAGTGTTGGGCTTAGGGTTGGGGTTTAGTGTTAAGTTTATCGTTAAGGATTAGGGTTAGGGTCAGGGTTAAATGCTTGGGTGCGGGTAATGGTTAGGGTCAGGGTTAAGGTTTATGGATAGGGTTAGTGTTAAGGGTTTACGGGTAGGTTTAGGGTTCAGGGTTAGAGTTAGCATTAGGGCTTAAGGTTAGGATTAGGTGGTAGGTTAGATTTTAGGGTTAGATCTAGGCGTTAGAGTAAGGGTTAAGAGATAGGGTTAGGTTTAATGCTTAGGATTAGGGTTAGGGTTTGGGGTTAAAGTAAGTGTTAGGGGTTAGGTTTCAGGATCAAAGGTTAGTGTTATTTTTAGCTGTAGTGTTAGGGTTAGGGATAAGGGATAAGGTTGGCGTGAGGGTTTTCCTTACTGTTAGGGTTAAGGGTCAGGCTTAGATTAAAGGTTAAGGTTAGGGTCAGCGTTAAGGGTTAGGGTGAGGGTTAACGGTTACGGTAAAGGTTAAGCGTTAGTGTTAGGGATTAGCGATTAGGGTTTTTGGTAAGTGTTAGGGTTAGGAGTTAGTGTTTTATGAAGGGGTATGGTTAGAATTAGGATTGGGGTTAGTGTTAGGGTTAGGTTTAGGAGTTAGGTTTAGGGTAAAAGGATAGGATTAGCGTTAAGGGTTGGGCTCAGGTTTAGGGTTAAAGTTTAGTGTTAGGGTTAATGTTTAGTGTTATGGTCCAGTTTAAGTGTTAGGGTGAGGGTTAACGGTTAGGATTAGGCTTAGAGGTTGGGGATATAGTGAGGGTTCAGTGTTAGGGTTAGGTTTAGGGTTCAGGGTTAAGGTTAGCTGTAGGGGTTATGGTTAGGGTTAGGTGTTAGGTTAGTGTCAGGGTTAGGTCTAGTCGTGAGGGTAAGGTTTAGGGTTAGCTTTAAGAGCTAGGGTTAGGTTGAATGGATAGGATTAGGATTAGGGTTAAGGGTTAGGGTAAGGCTTAGGGGTTAGGGTGAAGGGTTAAGGGTTTTTGTTAGGCATAGCGTTGGGGTTAGAAGTAAGGGTTACTGTCAGTGTTAGGGTTGTAGGCAGGGTTACGGTTAGAGTTAGCGGTTTAGAATTAGGGTTAGGGATTAGGTGTTACAGTGACGACTAGGAGATAGGGTTAGAATTATGGGATAGGGGTTGTTCTCAGGGAATGGGTTATGCACTAACGTTAGGATAAGAGGTTAAAGTTAGGCTCACGGTGAGGTTTACGTGTTAAGGGGAGAAATAGGAACAGGGTTAGGTGTTATGTTCACGGTGAGGGATATCTGTTACAGGTATTGTTTATGCTTAGCGCACGGGCCCTGTCTGCCTTAGGCGGGGGTGGGGGGAGGTTAGGGGACTGGGATTGTCACCAGGATCCCACTGTATCGTACTCTGGGTATGGGCCCGTGGGTTTGATGCAGGACACAGTGGTAGAGCCTCCTTTCACGCATGGCATGGGAGGATTGCAGGCTTTCTAAACTCTAAGAAAGCAAGAAGTCTGAGAATTAGATTTAGGGTTAGGATTCTGGTTAGGGTTAAGGATGAAGTTTAGTGTTAGGGTGAGGGCTTAGGGTTAGGGATTAGGGTTAGGGTTAAAGGTTACTCTTAGGTTTAACGGTTACAGTTCGGTTTAGGGTTGAGGTTTACGGTTAGGGTTAAGATGAGGGGTTAGGGTTTGGTATAGGGTTAGGGTTAGGTACAGGGTTAGGGTTAAGTGTTAGGTTTACGGTTGAAGATTAGGATTAGGGTTAGGATTAAAGGTTAGCGTGAGAGTTAACGGTTAGGGTTAAGGTTAAGAGTTAGGGTTAGGGTTTAGGTTTAGGGTTAAGGGTTAGGGTTAGCTTTAGGGTTCGAGTTATGTGTTAGGGTTTGTGTTAGAGGTTAGGGTTAGGTTTACTGTCCACGGTTAGGGTTACGTTTAGGGGTTAGCATTAGGGTTAAGGATTAGGTTTAGGGTAAGGGTTTAGAGTTAGTGTTGGGCTTTAGGCTCGGGGCTTTGGTTCAGGGTCAGGGGTTAGGGTTGGTGGTAGGGCTTAGATTTATCGGTCAGTTTAAGGGCACAGGACCTGGTTAATCTACGGTGAGAGGGGTGCGGTCGGAGTCATCACAAAAGCACAACATCATTCCCTGGGCCCTGGAACAAGATCTACATGCAGGACTCAGGCGGAGCCTCATCTCACACATGGCATGGCTGTATTGTAGGCTTGCTTCACTCGGGAATGGAAGTAGTGTGAGAATTAGGGTTAGGGTTGGGGTTAGGGGTTTCGAGTTAGGGGTTAGGCTTGGAGTCAGGGTTAGGTGCTAGGGATTAGTGGTTAGGGTTAGAGTTAGTGTTACGGGTTAGGTGTTAACTCTGGTTTAGGGGGCCAGGGCAAGGTTTAGGTTTGGAGTTAGCGTTAGGGTTAGGCGTTAGGGTTAAGGGATAGGGTTAGGGTTAAGGGTTAGGCTTAGGGTAAGGGTTCAGGTTTAGGGTTAGGGTCACGGTTAAGGGTTAGGGTGAGGGTTAACAGTTAGGGATAGGGTTAGGGGGTTAGGGATAGGATTAGGCTTAAGGGTTAGGTTTATGGTTCAGGTTTAAGGTTAACATTAGGGGGTTAGGGTTAGTGTTAACTGTAAGTCAGTGTTAGGGTTAGATCTCTAGGCATTAAGGTAAAGGTTAGGTTTAAGGTTAAGTGTTAGGGTTATGTTTAATGGTTAGGCTTGGGATTAGGGTTAAGTGTTAGGGTTAAGGTTAGGGGTTATGACTAAGGATCAACGGTTAGGGTTATTTTTATGCGTAGGGTTAGGGTAAGGTGTTAGGGTTAGTGTTAGTGTTGTTGGTAGGGTTAAGGTTAGGGTTGGCGTTTCAGAATTCGGGATCAGGTGTTATGGTTATGGCTAGGAGTTAGCGTTAGAATTACAGTATAGTGCTTTTTCTCATGGTGTCATGCATTAACGTTAAGATAAGGTGTTAAAGTTAGGGTTATGGTGAGCTTTACCTCTTAAGGTGAGCAGTATGATCAGGGTTAGGTGTTATGTTCTGAGTTAGTCTTATGGGTGAGGGGTAGGGTTTATGCTCTGGGCACGGGCCCTGTATGCACTAGGAGGGAAAGATAGGGGTCTGTGATGGTCGCTGGTAACCTACTCTATCGTATGCAGTGTATGGGCCTCTGGTTTCCTGCAGGACACTGTCGCAGAGCGGGCTTTCATGCATGGCTTAGTAGGATTGTAGGCTTTCAAAACTCTGAGAAAGCAAGAAGTCTGAGAATTAGATTTCGGGTTAGGATTACGGCACAGTTTAGGGATGAAGATTAGTGTTAGGGTGAGGGCTTAGGGTTAAGGGTTAGGGTTAGGGTTAGGGTTGATGGTAGGTTGAAGTTTAGGGTTGGCTCTTTAGAATATGGATGAGGTGTTATGGTTATGGCTAGGGATTAGGTTTAGAATTATGGGATAGGGCTTCTTCTTTGGGTGCTATGCATTAACGTTAACATAAGGGGATAAATTAGTGTTATGGTTAGGTTTATGTTTTAAGGTGAGCAACAGGATCAGGGTTAGGTTTTATGTTTGGAGTTAGGGTTATCTGTTAGGGATAGTGTTTTTGCTTAGCGCACGGGCCCTGTCTTCACCAGGAGGGGGGGGGTTAGGGACTAGGATTGCCACTGGGAACCCGCTCTATCATGCACTAGTTATGGGCCCCCGGGTTTCTTGCAGGACACAGTGGCAGAGCCTCCTTTTACTCATGACATGGGAGAATTGTAGGCTTTCTAAACTCTGAGAAAGCAAGAAGTCTGAGAATTAGATTTAGGGGTAGGTTTATGGTAATGTTTAGGGATGAAGTTAGTGTTAGGGTGCGTTCTTAAGGTCAGTGGTTAGGGTTAAAGGTTAGTGTTAGGTTTAACCGTTACAGTCAGGTTTATGGTTATGTTTTAGGGTTAGGGTTAAGGTTAAGGTTTAGCGTTTGGTACAGTGTTAGGCTTAAGTTTTAGCTTTAGGGTTAAAGATTAGGATTAGGGTTAGGGTTAAGGGCTAGTGTGAGGGTTAATGATAAGGATCAAGACTAAGGGCTAGGGTTTTTGTTAGTGTTAGGAATAAGTCTTCGTGTAGGCTTTAGGGTTAGCGTTAAGTGTTATGGTTAGGGTTAGGTTTAGGGTTCATGGTTAGTGTTATGTTTATGGGTAGTGTTAGGGTTAGGGATTAGGTTTAGGGTAAGGTTTTAGAGTTCGTGTTCAGCGTTACGGTCGGAGCTTATGTTTACGGTTAGGGGTTAGTGTTAGTGTTAGGGCTGAGATTTAGCTTTTAGTTTAAGGGCACAGGACCTGTTTTATTTACGGTGAGAAGGGTGCTGTCAGAGTCTCCACGAAAGCACAAAATCGTTCCCTGATCCTTGGGAAAGGACCTACATGCAGGACTCAGGTGGAGCCTCATCTCACGCATAGTATAGCTGTATTGTAGGCTTGCTTCACTCTGAGAATGGAAGTAGTGTGAGAATCAGGGTTAGGGTTTGGGTTAGGGGTTTGGAGTTTGGGATTATGGTTCGAGTCAGGGTTAGGTCCTAGGGATTAGGAGTTAGGGTTAGTGTTAGGGATAGGGGTTAGTTGTTGGGTTTGGGTTAGGGTGCTAGGGTTAGGTTTAGGGTTGGGGTTAATATTAGGGTTAGCGTTTAGGGTTAAAGGATAGGATTATGGTTAAGGGTTTGGCTTAGGGTTAGGGTTAAGGGTTAGTGTTAAGGTTTAGGGTTAAGTTCAGGGTTACGTGTTAGGGTGAGGGTTAACAGTTAGGGTTATGGTTAGGGTCTTAGGGGTAGGGTTAGGGTTAGAGTTAGGGGTTAGGATTAAGGGTGAAGTGTTAGGGTTATTTTTAGGCATAGTTTTAAAGTTAGGGGCTAGGGTAATGTTTGGTTTGATGGTAGGTTTAAGGTTAGGGTTAGCAGTTTAGAATTCGCATTAGGGATTAGGTGTTATGGTTATGGCTTGGAGTTAGGGTTAGAATTCAGAGATAGGAGTTGTTCTCAGGGTAAGTGTTATGCATTAACGTTATGATAAGGGGTTAAATTTAGGGTTATGGTGAGATTTACATTTTAAGGTGAGCAATGGGATCAGGGTCAGGTGTTATGTTCAGGGTTATGGTTAGGGGTGAGGGGTAGGGTTTATGCTTACGACTCGGGCCCTGTCTGCACTAGGCAGGGGGGGAGGGGTTTGGGGTTGCGATTGTCGTCGGGAACCCACTCTAGTGTATGCTGAGTATGGGCACTGGGGTTTCCGGCAGGACACAGTGGTAGAGCCTCCTTTTATTCATGGCATGGGAGGATTGTAGGCTTTCTAACGCTGAGAAAGCAAGAAGTCTGATAATTAGATTTAGGGTTAGGATTATAGTTAGGGTTAGGAATGAGGTTAGTGCTAGGGTGAGGGATTAGGGCTAGGGATTATGGGTAGAGTAAAGGTTAAATGTTAGAGTTAGGTTTAACGGTTACAGTTAGGTTTAGGGTTACGTTTTAGGGTGAGGGTTATGGTTAGGGGTTAGGGTTTGGTACAGGGTTAGGGTTAAGTGTTAGGTTTAGGGTTAAAGATTAGAATTCGGATTAGGGTTGACGGTTAGTGTGAGTGTTAACGGTTAGGTTTGTGTTTAAGGGTTAGGGTTAGGGTTTAGGGCTAGTGTTAAGCGTTCGTGTTAGATTTAGGGTTAGAGTAAAGTGTTATGGTTAGGGTTATGGGTTAGCATTAGGGTTAAAGGTTAAGGGTTAGGTTTATTTTCAGGCACAGGGTTAGGATTAGGTGTTAGGGTTAGTGTTACCGTTAAGGTTTTTTGTAGGCTTAAGGTTAGGTTTAGCAGTTTAGAATTAGGGTTAGGGATTAGGTGTTATGGTTATGGTAAGGAGTTATGGTTAGAATTATGGCATAGGGGTTGGTCTCAGGGTCAGTTTTATGCTTAAAGTTAGGGTAAGCGGTTAAAGTTAGTGTTACGGTGAGCTTTACGTGTTAAGGTGAGCAATAGGATCAGGGTTAGGTTTTATGTTCAGGGTTAGGGTTATGGGTGAGGGGTAGAGTTTATACTTAGGGTTAGGGTTAGGGTTAGGGTTTAGGCTTAAGGATCAAGGGTTAGGGTTAGGGTTAGTGTTAGGGCTGTTGGTAGGGTTAAATTTAGGGTTAGCAGCTTACAATTAGGTATTAGGTTTTACAGTTATGAATAAGAGTTAGGGTTAGAATTATGGGATAGGTGTTGTCCTCAGGGTAAGTATTATTCATTAACGTTAGGATAAGGGGTTAGGGTTAGGGTTATGGTGAGTTTTACATGCTAAGGTGAGCAATAGGATCAGGGTCAGATGTTATGATCAGGGTTATGGTTATGGGTTAGGGGCAGTGTTTATGCTTAGGGCACAGGCCCTGTCTTCACTAGGTGGGGGGGCTCGGAGGCTGGGATTGTCACCAGGAACCCACTCTATCGTATGCTGGGTATGGGCCTCTGGGTTTCATGCAGGGCACAGTGGCAGAGCCTCCTTTCATGCATGGCATGGGAGGATTGTAGGCTTTCTAAACTCTGAGAAAGCAAGAAGTCTCAGAATTAGATTTAGGGTTAGGATTACGGTTAGGGTTAGGGATGAAGTTTAGTGTTAGGGAGAGGGCTTAGTGTTAGGGATTAGGGTTTGGTACAGGGTTAGGGTTAAGTGTTCGGCTTAGGGGTAAAGATTAGGATTAGTGTTAGGTTTAAGGGTTAGCTGAGGGTTAACGGTTAGGGTTAAGGTGAAGGGTTAGGGTTAGGGTTTAGGGTTAGGATTAGGGGTTCGTGTTAGGTTTAGGGTTACACTTAAGTGTTAGGGTTTAGGTTCAGGTTTAGGGTTCATGGTTAAGGTTATGTTTAGGGGTTAGGTTTAGGGGTTAGGTTTGGTGTAAGGGTATAGTGTTAGTGAAGGGAGTTTGGGTCAGGGTTTCTGTTTAGGGTAGGGGTTAGTGTTAGGACTTAGATTTAGCGATTAGTTTAAGGTCAGAGGACCTGTTTAATCTATGGTGAGAAGGGTGTGGAATCGGTCGCTGAGACACCACAGCATTGTACCCTGGGCCTTGGGCTCAGACGTACATGCAGGAATCAGGGGGAGCCTGTTCTCATGCATGGCATGGTTGTATTGTAGGCTTGGTTAACTCTTAGAATGGAAGAAGTGTGAGAATTAGGGTTATGGTTAGGGTTAGGGATTTGGGTTTAGGAGAGAGTGTTCAAATGAGGGTTAGGGGTTAGGCATTAGGGGTTAGGGTTAGTGTTAGGGTTAGGGGTTGGGGTGAGGGTTGGGTTAGGGGCTAGGGTTAGGTTTAGGGTTGGGGTTAGTGTTAGCGTTCGAGTTAGGGATTAGAGTTAGGGTTAAGGGATAGGATTAGGGTTAAGAGTTTGGCTTAGGGTTCAGGTTAAGGGTTAGGGTTATGGTTAAAGATTAGTGTTAGTTTAAACAGTTACAGTTAGGTTTAGGGTTAAATTTTAGGGTGAGGGCTTTTTAAACTCTGAGAGAGGAAGACGTCTGAGATTAAGATTTAGGGATAGGATTATGGTTAGGATTAGGGATGACGATTAGTGTTAGGGTGAGGGCTTAGGGTTAAGGGTTAGGGATAGAGTTAGGGTTAAGGTTAGTGTTAGTTTTAACGGTTAAAGTTAGGTTTAGGGTTAAGGTTTATTGTCAGGGTTAAGGTCAGGGGTTAGGGTTTCGTACAGGGTAAGAGTTAAGTGTTAGGTTTAGGGTTAAAGATTAGCATTATGGTTAGTGTTAAAGGTTAGTGTGAGGGTAAAAGTTTAGGGTTAAGTTTAAGGGCTAGGGTTAGGGGTTAGTGTTAGGGTTAAGGGGTCTTGTTAGGTTTAGGGTTACAGTTAAGTGTTATGGTTAGTGTTAGGGGTTACGGTTAGGCTTAGGGTTCATGGTTAGTGTAACATTTAGGGGTTAGGGCTAGGGTTAAATGATAGTGTTAGAGTTAAGGCTTAGGCTTTGGGTAAAGGTTTAGGGATAGGTTTACGGGTTAGGGTTAGTGTCAGGGTTAAATGTTAGGGTGAGAGTTAACAGTTATGGTTAGGGTTATTGGTTAGGGGTTGTGTTTATGCTTAGGGCACGTGCCTTGTCTGCACTAGGCGGAGAGGTTAGGGGGCTAGCATATTCGCCGGGAAATCACTCTATCGTATGCTGGGTATTGGCCCCTGGACACAGTGGCAGGGCCTCCTTTCACACATGGCATGGGAGGATTATAGGCTTTCTAAACTCTGAGAAAGAAAAAGTCTGAGAATTAGATTTAGGGTTAGGATTATGGTTAGAATTAGGGATGAAGTTTAGTGTTAAGGTGATGCCTTAGGGTTAGGGGTTAGGTTTAGGGTCAGAGTTAAAGGTCAGTGTTAGGTTTAACAGTTACAGTTAGGTTTAGCGTTAAGGTTTAGTGTTAGGGTTCAGTTTAGGGGATAGGTTTTGGTACAGGTTAAGGTTTAAGTGTTAAGTTTAGAGTTAAAGATTACAATTAGGGTTAGGTTTAAAGGTAAGTGTGAGGATTAACGGTTAGGGTTAAGCATGAGGGTTAGGGATTAGGTTTAGTGTTAAGGGTTTATGTTAGTTTAGGGTTAGAGTTAAGTGTTATGGTTAGGGTTAGGGGTTAGGGTTAGATATAGGGTGCATGGTTAGGGTTACGTTTAGGGGTTAGGGTTACGGGTTAGGTTTAGGGTGAGTGTTTGGTGTTAGTGTTGGGCATTAGGATAAGGGCTTAGGTTTAGGGTTAGCGTTTAGGTTTAGTGTTAGGGCTTAGATTTAGCGGTTAGTTTAAGGGCACAGGACCTGTTTAATCTATGGTGAGAAGGGTGCAGAATTGGTCCCCTTGACACCACACCATCGTACCTGGGCCTTGGGCCCAGACCTACATGCAGGACTCAGGCGGAGCCTCTTCTCACTCATGGCATGGCTCTATTGTAGGCTTGGTGAACTCTGAAAATGGAGGAAGTGTGAGAATTAGGGTTATGGTTATGGTTAATTGTTTGGGGTTAGGGGTTAGGGTTCGAGTGTGGTTCAGGGGTTAGAAATTAGGAGTTAGTGTTAGTGTTAGGGTTAGGGGTTAGGGGTTAGTGTTGGTTTAGGGGCTAGGGTTAGATTCAGAGTTAGGGTTAGTGTTAGGGTTAGGGTTAGGGATTATGGTTAGGGTTAGGAATTAGGGTTAGGGTTAGGCTTAAGGGATAGGATTAGGGTAAAGGGTTAAGGCTTAGGGTTAGCATTAGGGATTAGGGTTAGGGTTAAATGTTAGGGTTTTGGTCTGATTTAAGGGTTAGGGTGAGCGTTAACAGTTAGGGTTAAGGTTAATTGTTAGGATTGGGGGTTAGGCTTAAGGATTCGTATTAGGGTTAGGGTATAAGGGTGAGACTTAAGTCTTATGGTTAGGGACAGGGCTTTTGGTTAGGGATAAGGGTTAGGAGTTAGGGTTACTTTTAGGCATAGGGTAGGATTAGGGGTGAGGGTTAGGGTTAGGGTTAGTGTTAGGGTTGTTGGTAGTGTTAAGGTTAGGGTTAGCAGTTTAGAATTAGGGTTAGGGATTAGGTTTTATGGTTATGGCTAAGATTTAGGGTTAGAATTATGGGATAGGCATTGTTCTCAGTGTAAGTGTTATGCATTAACTTTAGGAGATGCGGTTAAAGTTAGGGTTACAGTGTGGTCTACATGATAAGGTGAGCAGTAGGATCAGGGTTAGGTGTTACGTTCAAGGTTAGGGTTATATGTTAGGCGTACTTTTTATGCTTAGGGCACGGGCCCTGTCTGCACTAGGCGGGAGGATTAGGGGTCTAGGATTGTGGCTGAGAACTTTCTCTATCGTACACTGGGTATGGGTCCCTGGGTTTCATGCAGGACACAGTGGCAGAGCCTCTTTTCACGCATGGCATGGGAGGATTGTAGGCTTTCTAAACTCTGAGAAAGCAAGAAGTCTGAGAATTAGATTTAGGGATAGGATTATGGTTAGTGTTAAGGATAAAGTTTAGCATTAGGGTGAGGGCTTAGGGTTAGGGGTTAGAGTTACGGTCAGGGTTAAAGGTTAGTGTTAGGTTTAATGGTTACAGTTAGCTTTAGGGTCAAGTGTTAGGGTTAAGGTTAAGGTTAGGGGTTAGGTTTTGGTACAGGGTAAGGGTTAACTGTTAGGTTTAGGGTTAAAGATTACGATTAGGGTTAGGTTTAAGGGTTAGTGTGAGAGTTAACGGTTAGGGTTAAGGTTAAGTGTTAGGGTTAGTGGTTAAGTTTAGGTTTAAGTGTTCGTGTTAGGTTTAGGGTTAGAGTTAAGTGTTATGGTTAGGGTTTGGGGTTAGGGTTAGGTTTAGGGTTCATCGTTAGGGTTACGTTTAGGCATTAGGGTTATGGGTAAGGATTAGGGTAAGGGTTTAATGTTAGTGTTGGGCGTTAGGGTCAGGGCTTAAGTTTAGGGTTAAGGGTTAGTGTTAGAGTTAGCGTTAGGGCTTAGATTTAGAGGTTATTTTAAGGGCACAGGACCTGTGTAATCTATGGTGAGAAGTGTGCAGAATGGGTCATCGCCACACCACACCATCGTACCCTAGGCCTTGGGCCCAGACCTACATGCAGGTCTCAGGCAGAGCCTCTTCTCACGCATGGCATGGTTTTATTGTAGGCTTGGCTAACTCTGAGAATGGAGGAAGTGTGAGAATTATGGTTATGATTAGGGTTAGGTGTTTGGGGTTAGGGGTTAGTGTTCGCGTGAGGGTTAGGTGTTAGGGATTAGGGGTTAGGGTTAATGTTAGCATTAGGGGTTAACGGTTAGGGTTGGGTAAGGGACTAGAGATAGATTTAGGGTTGGGGTTAGGGTTAGGGTTAGGGTTAGGGGTTAGGGTTAGGGTTAAGGGATAGGATTAGGGTTAAGGGTTAAGGCTTAGGGTTAGCATTAAGGGATAGGGTTAGGGTTAAGGGTTAGGGTTATGGTCCGAGTTAAGGGTTAGGGTGAGGGTTAACAGTCAGGGTTAGGGTTATAAGTTAGGGATAGTGTTAGGTTTAAGGTCTAGGGTTAGGGTTAGAGGTAGCTTTACTGCTAAGATTAGGTCTCGGCATTAAGGTAAGGGTTAGTGTTAGGGTTAAGGGTTAGGGTTAGGTTTAATTGTTAGGATTAGGATCAGAATTAAGGGTTAGGCTTAGGGTTAGGGGATAGGGTTAGGGTTTAGGGTAAACTTTTAAGGTTATGTTTAGGGATAAGGTTAGGGTTAGCGTTTAAGGTTAGGGTTAGTATTAGGGTTGTTTGTAGGGTTAAGGTAATGTTTAGTGGTTAGAATTAGGGTTAGGGATTAGGGGTTACTGTTATGGCTAGGAGTTAGGGTTAGAATTAAGTGATAGGGGTTGTTCTTAGCATAAGTGTTATGCATTAATGTTAGGATAAGTGGTTAAAGTTAGGTTTACGGTGAGGTTTATGTGTTAAGGTGAGCAATAGGATCAGGGTTAGAATTATGAGTGAGGGGTAGGGTTTTGCTTAGGGTATGGGCCCTGTCTGCCCTAGGAGTGGGATTGAGGGGGATGCGATTGTCACCAGAAACCCACTCTATCGTATGCAGGGTATGGGCCCATGGGTTTCTTGTAGGACACTCTGGCAGAGCCTGATTTCACGCATGGTAAAGGAGGTTTGTAAGCTTTCAAATCTCTAAGAAAGTAAGAAGTCTGAGAATTAGATTTAAGGTTAGGATTATCGTTATGGTTAGGGATGAAGTTTAATCTTAGGGTGAGGGCTTCGGGTAAGGGGATACGGTTAGTTTTAGGGTTAAAAGTTACTGTTAGGTTTAACAGTTACAGTTAGACTTAGGGTTTAGGTTTAGGGTTAGGGTTAAGCTTAGGGGTTATGGTTTGGTACAGGGTTAGGGTTAAGTGTTAGGGTTAGGGTTAAAGATCATGACAAGGGTTAGAGTTAAGGGTTAGTTTGAGTATTAACAGTAGGGTTAAGGATAACTTTTAGGGTTAGGGGTTAGGATTAGTGTTAGGGCTGAGATTTAGCGGTTAGTTTAAGGGCACAGGACCTGTTTAATCTATGGTGAGAGTGGTGCACAGGGTCGCTGCGACACAACACCACCGTACGCTGGGCCTTGGGCCAAGACCTACATACAGGACTCAGGTGGAGCCTCTTCTCACGCATGACATGGCTGTATTGTAGGCTTGGTTAACTCTGAGAATGGAAGAAGTGTCAGAAATCGGGTTAGGGCTGGCTGTAGGTGTTTTTAACCCCTAACCCTAACACTAACCCCCTAATCCTAACCCTAACACTAACCCCAAGGTTAAATCTAACCTTAACCCCTACGACAACCCTAACCCTAACCCTAACCCCTCTCACTGTAGAATAAACAGGTCCTGTGCCCTTAAACTAACCACTAAATCTAAGCCCTAACATCAACCCTAACCTCTGACCCTAAACCTAAGCCCTGAGCCTAAAGCCCAACACTAACTCTAAACTCTTACCCTAAAGCTAATCCCTAACCCTAATGCTAACCTCTAAACGTAACCCTAACTGTGAACCCTAAACCTAACCCTAACCTCGAGCGCTAACCATAGCACTTAACTCTAACCCTAAACCTAACATGAACCCTTAATCCTAACACTAACCCTAACCCTAACTCTTAACTTTAACCTTGACTGTTAACCCTCACACTAACCTTTAAACCTAACCTTAATCGTAATCTTTAACCCTAAACCTAATATTTAACCCTAATCCTGTACCAAACCCTAAACCCTAACCTTAAACCTAACCATAAACCTTAACCCTGAACCTAACTGTAACGGTTAAAACTAAGAGTAACCTGTAACGCTACCCGTAACCCCTAACTCTAAGCCTTCACCCTAATACTAACCTTGATCCTTAACCCGAACCCTAACCCTAACCCTAAATCTAATTCTCAGTCTTCTTGCTTTCTTAGAGTTTAGAAAGCCTACAATCCTCCCATGCCATGCGTGAAAGGAGGCTCTTCCACTGTGTCCTGAATGAACCGCTGGGGCCCATAACCAGAGTACGATAGAGTGGGTTCCTGGTGACAATCCCAGCCCCCTAACCCCCCCCCCCCGCCTAATGCAGACAAGGCCCGTGCCCTAAGCATAAACTCTACACCTCACCCAAAACTCTAACCCTGAAAATAACATTTAACCCTGATTCTATTGCTCACCTTAGAATGTAAACCTCACTGTAACCTGAACTTTAACCTCTTATCCTAACGTTAATGCATAACACTTACCCTGAGATTAACCCCTATCCCATAATTCTAACCCTATCTCCTAGTCATAACTGTGACAACTAATCCCTAACCCTAATTCTAAACCACTAACACTAACTGTTACCCTACGTAGTTACTGTTATGGTAACCTACTGTTACCCTAACACTGAACCTAACCCTTACTCCTAACGCCAAAGCTATGGCTAAAAATAATGCTAACCCTTGACCCTTTACCCTAACTCCTAACCCTAACCCTAACCCTAACCCAACCTTAGCTCTTAACCCTAACCCTAAACCTTACCCTGACGCCTAGACCTAACAGTAACACTAAACTAACACCTAACCCTAATCATAACCCCTAAAGCTAACCCTAACCCTGAACCCTAAACCTAACTCTAACACTTAATACTAACTATATCCCTAACCCCTAACCCCAACCCTAACCCTAACCGTTAACCCTCACCCTAACCCTTAAACCGGACCCTAACACTAAATCTTAACCCTAAAGCTACGCCCAACCCTTAACCATAATCCTATCCCTTAACCCTAAACCTAACCCCTAACCCTAAACCTAACACTAACCCCAATCCTAATTCTAACCATAGCCCTTAATACATCACTACGCCTAACCCCTAACCCTAACCCTAACCCCTAATGCTAACCCTAACACTGAACCCTAAACCTAACCCTATCCCTAACCCTTAAACATAACTCTATCCCTAACCAATAATCCTAAGCCTAATCTTTAACCCTCACCCTAGAGCTTAACTCAAACCGTAACCCTAAGCCTAAACCCCAACCCTAACACTTAACACAAACCCTAAGCCTAAACACTTAACGCCAATCCTATCCTTTAACCCTAACACTAACCCTGATGCCTAATCCTAACCCTAACTCTAACCCCAACCATAAATCTAACCCTAGCCCCTAACGCAAAACTAACCCCTAACCCTAACACTAACACTAAATCCTAGTCCCTAACCACTAAACCTCACTTGAACCCTAACCCCTAACACCAAACCCTTAACCCTAACCATAACCCTATTTCTCACACTACTTCCATTCTCAGAGTTAACCAAGCCTAAAATACAACCATGCAATGCGTGAGTAGAGTTTCCGCATGAGTCCTGCAAGTAGGTCTGGGCCAAAGGCCCAGGATCCGATGGTGTAGTGTCGCATGGAAACATTCTGCACCCTTCTCACCATAGATTACACAGGTCCTGTACCCTTAAACTAACCGCCAAATCAAAGCCCAAACACTGACCCTAACCCCTAACCCTACCTAAGCCCTGACCCTAATGCCCAACACTAACACTAAACGCTTACCCTAAACCTAACCCCTAAATGTAACCTTAACCATGAACCCTAAACCTAACCCAAACCCCTAACCCTAACCATAACACTTAACTCTAACCCTAAACCTAACATGAACACTTAACCCTAACCCTAACCCATAAACCTAACACTTAACCTTAACCCTAACCGTTAACCCTCACACTAAACCTTAACCCTAACCCTAATCCTAATCTTTGAGCCTAAACCTAGCACTTAACCCTTACCCTGTACCAAAACCTAACCCCTAATCTTAACCCTAAGCTTAAACCTTAAAGCTTAACCCTAAACCTAACTGTAACTGTTAAACCTAACACTAACATTTAACCCTGACCCTAACTGAAACCCCTAACCCTAAGCCCTCACCATAACAGTAACCTATATTGCTAACCCTAACCCTAATCCTAGCCCTAAATTTAATTCTCAGACTTCTTGCTTTCTCAGAGTTTAGCACGCCTAGAAAACACCACCCCACAGTTCCTTTCTCTGCATGAATGTAAGCGTTTGAATATATGACTCTGGTACTTCTTTCAAAATACAATTTAGCAGACCTAAAAATCCACCGCCAAGAGTTGCTTTCTCTAAGTGACTGTCTGCTTTCGAACTTCTTCCAAACTATATTTTAGCAGGCCTACAAAACACCACCCCATAGTTGCTTTCTCTGCGTCCATATAAGCGTTCATATATATGACTCTAGTACTTCTTCCAAACTGGAGTTAGTATACCTACAAACCGGCACCCCAATTTACCTTTCTCTGAGTGAATGAAGCGTATCCATGTATGCCTCTTTCACTTCATCCAAATTAGAGTTTAGCGGCTTACAAACCACCTCCTGTGAGTTGCTTTCTCTAGGTGACTGTAAACTTTCCTATATAAGACTTTCGAACTTCTTCCAAACTACAGTTTAGCATGCCAACAATACAGCGCCCCATCGTTGATTTCTCTGAGTCAACATAAGCGTTCCCATATATGACTCTCACTCTTTTTCCAAAATAAAATTTAGCAGACCTACACACCAGCCCCCGATTGTTCCTTTCTCTAAATGACTCTAATTTTCCCCAGATATGACTCTCGAACTTCCTCCAAACTACAGATTATGATGATTACATACGCCACTCCACAGTTGCTTTCTCTGCGTGAATGTAACCGTTCATATATGACTCTCCTACTTCTTCGAACTACAGTTGTTATTCCTACAAACCACCACGACAAAGTTCTTTCTCTGAGTGAATGCAAGCGTTCTCACACATCATCCAAATTACAGTTTAGTAGACCTACCAACAAACTACAGAGAGTTGTTTTCTCTGTGTCACTGTAATCTTTCCTATATAAGGCTCTCGAACTTCTTCCAAACCACAGTTTAGCATGCCAACAAAATACGATCACAGAGTTGCTTTCTCTGCGTGAATGTAAGCATTCATATATATGACTCTCCTACTTCCTCCAAAATACAGTTTAGAATGCTTACAAACCACCACCCAAACGTTGCGTTCTCTGAGTGAATGTAAGCGTTCCCATGTTTGACTCTCACAATTGATGCAAATTAGAGTTTAGCACGCTTAGAAACAATCTGCCGAGAGTTACTTTCTCTAGGTGACTGTAAGCTTTCTTATATAAGACTCGCGAACTTCTTCCAAACTACACTTTAGCATCCCAACGAAACACTGCCCTATCGTTGATTTCTCTGAGTGAACATAAGCGTTCCCACATATGAATTTCACTCTTCTTCCAAAATAGAATTTAGCAGATCTACAAAACGGCCCACGATTGTTGCTTTCTCTAAGTGACTGCAATTTTCCCCAGATATGACTCTCGAACTTCCTCCAAAGTATAGATTAACATGCGTACATACACCACCCAACAGTTTCTTTCTCTGCGTGAATGTAACCGTTCATACATATGACTCTCCTACTTCTTCCGAACTACAGTTATTATGCCTACAAACCACCACCCAAACGTTGTGTTCTCTCCGTGAATGTAAGCGTTCCCATGTTTGACTCTCACAATTACTGCTAATTAGTGTTTAGAGGCTTGTAAAGCTGTCCCGAGTGTTGCTTTCTCTAGGTGACTGTAAGCTATCCTATATAACACTCTCGAACTCCTTCCAAACTGCAGTTTAGCATGCCAACAACACATCACCCCATAGTTTCTTTCTCTGCATGAATGTAAGCGTTTGTATATGACTCTGGTACGTCTTTCAAAATACAATTTAGCAAAAATCACCCGCCAAGAGTTGCTTTCTCTAAGTGACTGTCAGCTTTAGAACATCTTCCAATCTATAGTTTAGCATGCCTGCATTACAGCACCCCGTATTTGCTTTCTCTGTGTTAATGTAAGCGTTCGTATTTATGTCTCTCGTACCTCTTCCAAAGTAGAGTTTAGTATGCTCAAAAACGGCCACCCCAACGTTGCTTTCTCTGAGTGAATGTAAGCGTTCCTGTATATGATTCGAACACTTCATTGAAAATAGAGTTTAGCAGGCCTACGAACCATCCCCAGAGAGTTGCTTTCTCTAAATGACTGTAAGCTTTCCAGATATGACTCTCGAACATCCTCCAAACTATCGTTTAGTAGGCATACAAACATCACTCCATAGTTGCTTTCTCTGCATGAATGTAAGCGTTCCTATATATGATTCTCGTCCTTCTTCCAAACTAGAGTTTAGTATGCCTACAAACCACAACCCCATCGTTGATTTCTCCGAGTGAATGTACCCAGTCCCCCACATGACTCTCCCCCTTCTTCCAAAGTAGAGTTTTGCAGGCCTACAAACCATCCCCCGAAAGTTGGTTTCTATAAATGACGGTACGCTTTCCTATATATTACTCTTTAACTTCTTGCAAAATAGAGATTAGCGTGGCTACAAAAAAGCCACCCCATAATTGCTTTCTCTGCATGAATGTAAGCGTTCCCATATATCATTCTCCTACTTCTTCCAAACTAGAGTTCGGTATGCCTACAAACCACCACACTATCGTTGCTTTCTCTGAGTGAATGTAAGCCTTCCCATATATGACTCTCACTCCGAAACCAAAATAGAGTTTAGCACGCCTACATTCCACACCCAGAGATTTGCTTTAAGCGACTCTAAGCTTTCTTATATGTGATTCTCAAACTTCGTCCAAACTAGAGTTTAGCATGCCTAGAAAACACCACCCCAGAGTTGCTTTCTCTGCATGAATGT
The DNA here is from genome assembly GCF_041146395.1 of Eulemur rufifrons. Lineage (NCBI taxonomy): Eukaryota > Metazoa > Chordata > Mammalia > Primates > Lemuridae > Eulemur > Eulemur rufifrons. The sequence goes on along the minus strand of NW_027182868.1, from coordinate 161,615 downwards.
AAGCGTTTGAATATATGACTCTGGTATTTCTTTCAAAATACAATTCAGCAGACCGAAAAATGAACCGCCGAGAGTTGCTTTCTCTAAGTGACTGTCTGCTTTCGAACCTCTTCCAAACTATAATTTAGCAGGAATACAAAACACCACCCCATAGTTGCTTTCTCTGCGTCCATATAAGCGTTCATATATATGACTCTAGTACTTCTTCCAAACTGGAGTTAGTATACCTACAAACCGGCACCCCAATTTACCTTTCTCTGAGTGAATGAAGCGTATCCATGTATGCCTCTTTCACTTCATCCAAATTAGAGTTTAGCGGCTTACAAACCACCTCCTGTGAGTTGCTTTCTCTAGGTGACTGTAAACTTTCCTATATAAGACTCTCGAACTTCTTCCAAACTACAGTTTAGCATGCCAACAATACAGCGTCCCATCGTTGATTTCTCTGAGTCAACATAAGCGTTCCCATATATGACTCTCACTCTTCTTCCAAAATAGAATTTAGCAGACCTACACACCAGCCCCCGATTGTTCCTTTCTCTATGTGACTCTAATTTTCCCCAGATATGACTCTCGAACTTCCTCCAAACTACAGATTATGATGATTACCTACGCCACCCCACAGTTGCTTTCTCTGCGTGAATGTAACCGTTCATATATGACTCTCCTACTTCTTCGAACTACAGTTGTTATTCCTACAAACCACCACGACAAAGTTCTTTCTCTGAGTGAATGCAAGCGTTCTCACACTTCATCCAAATCACAGTTTAGCAGACCTACCAAGAAACTACAGAGAGTTGTTTTCTCTGTGTCACTGTAATCTTTCCTATATAAGGCTCTCGAACTTCTTCCAAACCGCAGTTTAGCATGCCAACAAAATACGACCACAGAGTTGCTTTCTCTGCGTGAATGTAAGCATTCGTATATATGACTCTCCTACTTCCTCCAAAATACAGTTTAGAATGCTTAAAGACCAGCCACCCAAACGTTGCGTTCTCTGAGTGAATGTAAGCGTTCCCATGTTTGACTCTCACAATTACTGCTAATTAGTGTTTAGAGGCTTGTAAAGCTGTCCCGAGTGTTCCTTTCTCTAGGTGACTGTAAGCTATCCTATATAACACTCTCGAACACCTTCCAAACTGCAGTTTAGCATCCCCACAACACATCACCCCATAGTTTCTTTCTCTGCGTGAATGTAAGCGTTTGTATATGACTCTGGTACGTCTTTCAAAATACAATTTAGCAGACCTAAAAATCACCCGCCAAGAGTTGCTTTCTCTAAGTGACTGTCAGCTTTAGAACTTCTTCTAATCTATAGTTTAGCATGCCTGCACTACAGCACCCCGTATTTGCTTTCTCTGTGTTAATGTAAGCGTTAGTATTTTTCTCTCGTACCTCTTCCAAAGTAGAGTTTAGTATGCTCAAAAACGGCCACACCAACGTTGCTTTCTCTGAGTGAATGTAAGCGTTCCTGTATATGATTCGAACACTTCATTGAAAATAGAGTTTAGCAGGCCTACGAACCACCCCCAGAGAGTTGCTTTCTGTAAATGACTGTAAGCTTTCCAGATATGACTCTCGAACATCCTCCAATCTATCGTTTAGTAGGCATACAAACATCACTCCATAGTTGCTTTCTCTGCATGAATGTAAGCGTTCCTATATATGATTCTCGTCCTTCTTCCAAACTAGAGTTTAGTATGCCTACAAACCACAACCCCATCGTTGATTTCTCCGAGTGAATGTACCCAGTCCCCCATATGATTCTCCCCCTTCTTCCAAAGTAGAGTTTTGCAGGCCTACAAACCATCCCCCGAAAGTTGGTTTCTATAAATGACGGTACGCTTTCCTATATATTACTCTTTAACTTCTTGCAAAATAGAGATTAGCGTGGCTACAAAAAAGCCACCCCATAATTGCTTTCTCTGCATGAATGTAAGCGTTCCCATATATCATTCTCCTACTTCTTCCAAACTAGAGTTCAGTATGCCTACAAACCACCACACCATCGTTGCTTTCTCTGAGTGAATGTAAGCCTTCCCATATATGACTCTCACTCCGAAACCAAAATAGAGTTTAGCACGCCTACAATCCACACCCAGAGATTTGCTTTAAGCGACTCTAAGCTTTCTTATATGTGATTCTCAAACTTCGTCCAAACTAGAGTTTAGCATGCCTAGAAAACACCACCCCAGAGTTGCTTTCTCTGCATGAATGTAAGTGTTTGAATATATGACTCTGGTATTTCTTTCAAAATACAATTCAGCAGACCGAAAAATGAACCGCCGAGAGTTGCTTTCTCTGACTGTCTGCTTTCGAACTTCTTCCAAACTATATTTTAGCAGGCCTACAAAACACCACCCCATAGTTGCTTTCTCTGCGTCCATATAAGCGTTCATATATATGACTCTAGTACTTCTTCCAAACTGGAGTTAGTATACCTACAAACCGGCACCCCAATTTACCTTTCTCTGAGTGAATGAAGCGTATCCATGTATGCCTCTTTCACTTCATCCAAATTAGAGTTTAGTGGCTTACAAACCACCTCCTGTGAGTTGCTTTCTCTAGGTGACTGTAAACTTTCCTATATAAGACTCTCGAACTTCTTCCAAACTACAGTTTAGCATGACAACAATACAGCGTCCCATCGTTGATTTCTCTGAGTCAACATAAGCGTTCCCATATATGACTCTCACTCTTCTTCCAAAATAGAATTTAGCAGACCTACACACCAGCCCCTGATTGTTCCTTTCTCTATGTGACTCTAATTTTCCCCAGATATGACTCTCGAACTTCCTCCAAACTACAGATTATGATGATTACATACGCCACCCCACAGTTGCTTTCTCTGCGTGAATGTAACCGTTCATATATGACTCTCCTACTTCTTCGAACTACAGTTGTTATTCCTACAAACCACCACGACAAAGTTCTTTCTCTGAGTGAATGCAAGCGTTCTCACACATCATCCAAATTACAGTTTAGTAGACCTACCAACAAACTACAGAGAGTTGTTTTCTCTGTGTCACTGTAATCTTTCCTATATAAGGCTCTCGAACTTCTTCCAAACCACAGTTTAGCATGCCAACAAAATACGATCACAGAGTTGCTTTCTCTGCGTGAATGTAAGCATTCATATATATGACTCTCCTACTTCCTCCAAAATACAGTTTAGAATGCTTACAAACCACCACCCAAACGTTGCGTTCTCTGAGTGAATGTAAGCGTTCCCATGTTTGACTCTCACAATTGATGCAAATTAGAGTTTAGCACGCTTAGAAACAATCTGCCGAGAGTTACTTTCTCTAGGTGACTGTAAGCTTTCTTATATAAGACTCGCGAACTTCTTCCAAACTACACTTTAGCATCCCAACGAAACACTGCCCTATCGTTGATTTCTCTGAGTGAACATAAGCGTTCCCACATATGAATTTCACTCTTCATCCAAAATAGAATTTAGCAGATCTACAAAACGGCCCCCGATTGTTGCTTTCTCTAAGTGACTGCAATTTTCCCCAGATATGACTCTCGAACTTCCTCCAAAGTATAGATTAACATGCATACATACACCACCCAACAGTTTCTTTCTCTGCGTGAATGTAACCGTTCATACATATGACTCTCCTACTTCATAGGGTAAAGGCTAAGCGTTAGGGTTAGGGATTAGTGATTAGGGTTTTTGGTTAGTGTTAGGGTTAGCGGTTAGGAGTTAGTGTTTTATGAAGGGGAATGGTTAGAATTAGGATTGGGGTTAGAGTTAGGGTGAGGTATAGGGGTTAGGTTTAGGGTAAAAGGATAGGATTAGGGTTACGGGTTGGGCTTAGGCTTAGGGTTAAAGTTTACTGCTAGGGTAAGGGATAGGGTTCAGGGTTAGCTTTAGGGGTTCTGGATAGGGTTAGGTGTTAGGTTAGTGTCAGGGTTAGGTCTAGTCGTGAGGGTAAGGTTTAGGGTTAGCTTTAAGAGCTAGGGTTACGTTTAATGGTTAGGATTAGGATTAGGGTTAAGGGTTAGGTTAAGGCTTAGGGGTTAGGGTGAAGGGTTAGGGTCAAGGGTTAGGGTATTTGTTAGGCATAGCGTTGGGGTTAGAAGTAAGGGTTACTGTCAGTGTTAGGGTTGTAGGTAGGGTTACGGTTAGGGTTAGCGGTTTAGAATTAGGGTTAGGGATTAGGTGTCACAGTGATGACTAGGAGATAGGGTTAGAATTATGGGATAGGGGTTGTTCTCAGGAAATGGGTTATGCATTAACGTTAGGATAAGAGGTTAAAGTTAGGCGCACGTGAGGTTTACGTGTTAAGGGGAGAAATAGGAACAGGGTTGGGTTGCTATGTTCAGGGTTAGGGTTATCTGTTAAAGGTATTGTTTATGCTTAGCGCACGGGCCCTGTCTGCATTAGGCGGGCGGGGGTAGTTTAGGGGGCTGGGATTGTACCCGGGAACCCACTCTATCATACTCTGGGTATGGGCCCGTGGGTTTCATGCAGGACACAGTGGTAGAGCCTCCTTTCACGCATGGCATGGGAGGATTGCAGGCTTTCTAAACTCTAAGAAAGCAAGAAGTTTGAGAATTAGATTTAGGGTTAGGATTCTGGTTAGGGTTAAGGATGAAGTTTAGTGTTAGGGTGAGGGCTTAGGGTTAGCGATTAGGGTTAGGGTTAAAGGTTACTCTTAGGTTTAACGGTTACACTTTGGTTTAGGGTTGAGGTTTACGGTTAGGGTTAAGATGAGGGGTTAGGGTTTGGTACAGGGTTAGGGTTAAGTGTTAGGTTTAGGGTTGAAGATTAGGATTAGGGTTAGGATTAAAGGTTAGCGTGAGAGTTAACGCTTAGGGTTAAGGTTAAGAGTTAGGGTTTAGGGTTAGGGTTAGGGTTAGTTTTAGGGTTAGAGTTATGTGCTATGGTTTGTGTTAGAGGTTAGGGTTATGTTTACTGGTCACGGTTAGGGTTACGTTTAGGGGGTAGCATTAGGGTTAGGGTTAGGGTTAAGTGATAGGATTAGGGATAAGTGTTGGGCTTAGGGTTAGGTTTTAGTGTTAGGGTTATCATTAAGGATTAGGGGAAGGGTCAGGGTTAAATGCTTGGGTGCGGGTAATGGTTAGGGTCAGGGTTAAGGTTCACGGATAGGGTTAGTGTTAAGGGTTACGGGTAGGTTTAGGGTTCAGGGTTAGAGTTAGCATTAGGGCTTAAGGTTAGGATTAGGCGGTAGGTTCGATTTAGGGTTAGATCTAGGCGTTAGGGTAAGGGCTAGCGTTAGGGTTAAGAGATAGGGTTAGGTTTAATGCTTAGGATTAGGGTTAGGGTTTGGGGTTAAAGTAAGTGTTAGGGGTTAGGTTTAAGGATCCAAGGTTAGGGTTATTTTTAGCTGTAGTGTTAGGGTTAGGGATAAGGGATCCCATTAGCATTAAGGGTCTTCCTTACTGTAGGGTTAAGTGTTAGGCTTAGAGTTAAAGGTTAAGGTTAGGTTCAGTGTTAAGATTTAGGGTGAGGGTTAACGGTTAGGGTAAAGGTTAAGCGTTAGGGTTAGGGATTAGTGATTAGGGTTTTTGGTTAGTGTTAGGGTTAGCGGTTAGGAGTTAGTGTTTTATGAAGGGGTATGGTTAGAATTAGGATTGGGGTTAGAGTTAGGGTGAGGTATAGGGGTTAGGTTTAGGGGTTAGTTTTAGGGTAAAAGGATAGGATTAGGGTTACGGGTTGGGCTTAGGTTTAGGGTTAAAGTTTACTGCTAGGGTTAGGGATAGGGTTCAGGGTTCGCTTTAGGGGTTCTGGTGAGGGTTAGGTGTTAGGTTAGTGTCAGGGTTAGGTCTAGTCGTGAGGGTAAGGTTTAGGGTTAGCTTTAAGAGCTAGGTGTAGGTTTAATGGTTAGGATTAGGATTAGGGTTAAGGGTTAGGGTAAGGCTTAGGGGTTAGGGTGAAGGGTTAGGGTTTTTATTAGGCATAGCGTTGGGGTTAGAAGTAAGGGTTACTGTCAGTGTCAGGGTTGTAGGTAGGGTTACGGTTAGGGTTAGCGGTTTAGAATTAGGGTTAGGGATTAGGTGTCACAGTGATGACTAGGAGATAGGGTTAGAATTATGGGATAGGGGTTGTTCTCAGGAAATGGGTTATGCATTAACGTTAGGATAAGAGGTTAAAGTTAGGCGCACGGTGAGGTTTACGTGTTAAGGGGAGAAATAGGAACAGGGTTGGCTGTTACGTTCAGGGTTAGGGTTATTTGTTAAAGGTATTGTTTATGCTTAGCGCACGGGCCCTGTCTGCATTAGGCGGGCGGGGGGAGTTTAGGGAGCTGGGATTGTACCCGGGAACCCACTCTATCATACTCTGGGTATGGCCCCGTGGGTTTCATGCAGGACACAGTGGTAGAGCCTCCTTTCACGCATGGCATGGGAGGATTGCAGGCTTTCTAAACTCTAAGAAAGCAAGAAGTCTGAGAATTAGATTTAGGGTTAGGATTATGGTTAGGGTTAAGGATGAAGTTTAGTGTTAGGGTGAGGGCTTAGGGTTAGGGATTAGGGTTAGGGTTAAAGGTTACTCTTAGGTTTAACGGTTACACTTTGGTTTAGGGTTGAGGTTTACGGTTAGGGTTAAGATGAGGGGTTAGGGTTTGGTACAGGGTTAGGGTTAAGTGTTAGGTTTTGGGTTGAAGATTAGGATTAGGGTTAGGATTAAAGGTTAGCGTGAGAGTTAACGCTTAGGGTTAAGGTTAAGAGTTAGGGTTTAGAGTTAGAGTTAGGGTTAGTTTTAGGGTTAGAGTTATGTGCTATGGTTTGTGTTAGAGGTTAGGGTTAGGTTTACTGGTCACGGTTAGGGTTACGTTTAGGGGGTAGCATTAGGGTTAGGGTTAGGGTTAAGGGATAGGATTAGGGATAAGTGTTGGGCTTAGGGTTAGGGTTTAGTGTTAGGGTTAGCAGTAAGGATTAGGGTTAGGGTCAAGGTTAAATGCTTGGGTGCGGGTAATGGTTAGGGTCAGGGTTAAGGTTCACGGATAGGGTTAGTGTTAAGGGTTACGGGTAGGTTTAGGGTTCAGGGTTAGAGTTAGCATTAGGGCTTAAGGTTAGGATTAGGCGGTAGGTTCGATTTAGGGTTAGATCTAGGCGTTAGGGTAAGGGCTAGCGTTAGGGTTAAGAGATAGGGTTAGGTATAATGCTTAGGATTAGGCTTAGGGTTTGGGGTTAAAGTAAGTGTTACGGGTTAGGTTTAAGGATCAAAGGTTAGGGTTATTTTTAGCTGTAGTGTTAGCGTTAGGGATAAGGGATCCCATTAGCATTAAGGGTCTTCCTTACTCTAGGGTTAAGGGTTAGGCTTAGAGTTAAAGGTTAAGGTTAGGGTCAGTGTTAAGATTTAGGGTGAGGGTTAACGGTTAGGGTAAAGGTTAAGCGTTAGGGTTAGGGATTAGTGATTAGGGTTTTTGGTTAGTGTTAGGGTTAGCGGTTAGGAGTTAGTGTTTTATGAAGGGGTATGGTTAGAATTAGGATTGGGGTTAGAGTTAGGGTGAGGTATAGGGGTTAGGTTTAGGGGTTAGTTTTAGGGTAAAAGGATAGGATTAGGGTTACGGGTTGGGCTTAGGTTTAGGGTTAAAGTTTACTGCTAGGGTTAGGGATAGGGTTCAGGGTTCGCTTTAGGGGTTCTGGTGAGGGTTAGGTGTTAGGTTAGTGTCAGGGTTAGGTCTAGTCGTGAGGGTAAGGTTTAGGGTTAGCTTTAAGAGCTAGGTGTAGGTTTAATGGTTAGGATTAGGATTAGGGTTAAGGGTTAGGGTAAGGCTTAGGGGTTAGGGTGAAGGGTTAGGGTTTTTATTAGGCATAGCGTTGGGGTTAGAAGTAAGGGTTACTGTCAGTGTCAGGGTTGTAGGTAGGGTTACGGTTAGGGTTAGCGGTTTAGAATTAGGGTTAGGGATTAGGTGTCACAGTGATGACTAGGAGATAGGGTTAGAATTATGGGATAGGGGTTGTTCTCAGGAAATGGGTTATGCATTAACGTTAGGATAAGAGGTTAAAGTTAGGCGCACGGTGAGGTTTACGTGTTAAGGGGAGAAATAGGAACAGGGTTGGCTGTTACGTTCAGGGTTAGGGTTATTTGTTAAAGGTATTGTTTATGCTTAGCGCACGGGCCCTGTCTGCATTAGGCGGGCGGGGGGAGTTTAGGGAGCTGGGATTGTACCCGGGAACCCACTCTATCATACTCTGGGTATGGCCCCGTGGGTTTCATGCAGGACACAGTGGTAGAGCCTCCTTTCACGCATGGCATGGGAGGATTGCAGGCTTTCTAAACTCTAAGAAAGCAAGAAGTTTGAGAATTAGATTTAGGGTTAGGATTATGGTTAGGGTTAAGGATGAAGTTTAGTGTTAGGGTGAGGGCTTAGGGTTAGGGATTAGGGTTAGGGTTAAAGGTTACTCTTAGGTTTAACGGTTACACTTTGGTTTAGGGTTGAGGTTTACGGTTAGGGTTAAGATGAGGGGTTAGGGTTTCGTACAGGGTTAGGGTTAAGTGTTAGGTTTTGGGCTGAAGATTAGGATTAGGGTTAGGATTAAAGGTTAGCGTGAGAGTTAACGCTTAGGGTTAAGGTTAAGAGTTAGGGTTTAGAGTTAGAGTTAGGGTTAGTTTTAGGGTTAGAGTTATGTGCTATGGTTTGTGTTAGAGGTTAGGGTTAGGTTTACTGGTCACGGTTAGGGTTACGTTTAGGGGGTAGCATTAGGGTTAGGGTTAGGGTTAAGGGATAGGATTAGGGATAAATGTTGGGCTTAGGGTTAGGGTTTAGTGTTAGGGTTAGCAGTAAGGATTAGGGTTAGGGTCAAGGTTAAATGCTTGGTTGCGGGTAATGGTTAGGGTCAGGGTTAAGGTTCACGGATAGGGTTAGTGTTAAGGGTTACGGGTAGGTTTAGGGTTCAGGGTTAGAGTTAGCATTAGGGCTTAAGGTTAGGATTAGGCGGTAGGTTCGATTTAGGGTTAGATCTAGGCGTTAGCGCAAGGGCTAGCGTTAGGGTTAAGAGATAGGGTTAGGTTTAATGCTTAGGATTAGGGTTAGGGTTTGGGGTTAAAGTAAGTGTTAGGGGTTAGGTTTCAGGATCCAAGGTTAGGGTTATTTTTAGCTGTAGTGTTAGGGTTAGGGATAAGGGATAAGGTTGGCGT
>NW_027182868.1:100000-142500 GCF_041146395.1 Eulemur rufifrons | reverse complement strand
CTTAGCGCACGGGCCCTGTCTGCATTATGCGGGCGGGGGGAGTTTAGGGGGCTGGGATTGTACCAGGGAACCCACTCTGTCATACTCTGGGTATGGGCCCGTGGGTTTCATGCAGGACACAGTGGTAGAGCCTCCTTTCACGCATGGCATGGGAGGATTGCAGGCTTTCTAAACTCTAAGAAAGCAAGAAGTCTGAGAATGAGATTTAGGGTTGCATTATGGTTAGGGTTAAGGATGAAGTTTAGTGTTAGGGTGAGGGCTTAGGGTTAGGCATTAGGGTTAGGGTTAAAGATTACTCTTAGGTTTAACGGTTACACTTTGGTTTAGGGTTGAGGTTTACGGTTAGGGTTAAGATGAGGGGTTAGGGTTTGGTACAGGGTTAGGGTTAAGTGTTAGGTTTAGGGTTGAAGATTAGGATTAGGGTTAGGATTAAAGGTTAGCGTGAGAGTTACCGCTTAGGGTTAAGGTTAAGAGTTATGGTTTAGGGTTAGGGTTAGGGTTAGGGTTAGTTTTAGGGTTAGAGCTATGTGCTATGGTTTGTGTTAGAGGTTAGGGTTAGGTTTACTGGTCACGGTTAGGGTTACGTTTAGGGGGTAGCATTAGGGTTAGGGTTAAGGGATAGGATTAGGTTTAAGTGTTGGCCTTAGGGTTAGAGTTTAGTGTTAGGGTTATCATTAAGGATTAGGGTTAGGATCAGGTTTAAATGCTTGGGTGCGGGTAATGGTTAGGGTCAGGGTTAAGGTTCACGGATAGGGTTAGTGTTAAGGGTTACGGGTAGGTTTAGGGTTCAGGGTTAGAGTTAGCATTAGGACTTAAGTTTAGGATTAGGCGGTAGGTTAGATTTAGGGTTAGATCTAGGCGTTAGGGTAAGGGCTAGCGTTAGGGTTAAGAGATAGGGTTCGGTTTAATGCTTAGGATTAGGGTTAGGGTTTGGGGTTAAAGTAAGTGTTAGGGGTTAGGTTTCAGGATCCAAGGTTAGGGATATTTTTAGCTGTAGTGTTAGGGTTAGGGATAAGGGATCCCATTAGCATTAAGGGTCTTCCTTACTGTAGGGTTAAGGGTTAGGCTTAGAGTTAAAGGTTAAGGTTAGGGTCAGTGTTAAGATTTAGGGTGAGGGTTAACGGTTAGGGTAAAGGTTAAGCATTAGGGTTAGGGATTAGTGATTAGGGTTTCTGGTTAGTGTTAGGGTTAGCGGTTAGGAGTTAGTGTTTTATGAAGGGGTATGGTTAGAATTAGGATTGGGGTTAGAGTTAGGGTGTGGTTTAGGTGTTAGGTTTAGGGGTTAGTTTTAGGGTAAAAGGATAGGATTAGGGTTACGGGTTGGGCTTAGGTTTAGGGTTAAAGTTTACTGCTAGGGTTAGGGATAGGGTTCAGGGTTAGCTTTAGGGGTTCTGGTTAGGGTTAGGTGTTAGGTTAGTGTCAGGGTTAGGTCTAGTCGTGAGGGTAAGGTTTAGGGTTAGCTTTAAGAGCTAGGGTTAGGTTTAATGGTTAGGATTAGGATTAGGGTTAAGGGTTAGGGTAAGGCTTAGGGGTTAGGGTGAAGGGTTAGGGTCAAGGGTTAGGGTTTTTGTTAGGCATAGCGTTGGGGTTAGAAGTAAGGGTTACTGTCAGTGTCAGGGTTGTAGGTAGGGTTACGGTTAGGGTTAGCGGTTTAGAATTAGGGTTAGGGATTAGGTGTCACAGTGATGACTAGGAGATAGGTTTAGAATCATGGGATGGGGTTGTTCTCAGGAAATGGGTTATGCATTAACGTTAGGATAAGAGGTTAAAGTTAGGCGCACGGTGAGGTTTACGTGTTAAGGGGAGAAATAGGAACAGGGTTGGGTGTTATGTTCAGGGTTAGGGTTATCTGTTAAAGGTATTGTTTATGCTTAGCGCACGGGCCCTGTCTGCATTAGGCGGGCGGGGGGAGATTAGGGGGCTGGGATTGTACCCGGGAACCCACTCTATCATACTCTGGGTATGGGCCCGTGGGTTTCATGCAGGACACAGTGGTAGAGCCTCCTTTCACGCATGGCATGGGAGGAATGCAGGCTTTCTAAACTCTAAGAAAGCAAGAAGTCTGAGAATGAGATTTAGGGTTGGATTATGGTTAGGGTTAAGGATGAAATTTAGTGTTAGGGTGAGGGCTTAGGGTTAGGGATTAGGGTTAGGGTTAAAGGTTACTCTTAGGTTTAACGGTTACACTTTGGTTTCGGATTGAGGTTTACGGTTAGGGTTAAGATGAGGGGTTAGGGTTTGGTACAGGGTTAGGGTTAAGTGTTACGTTTAGGGTTGAAGACTAGGATTAGGGTTAGGATTAAAGGTTAGCGTGAGAGTTAACGCTTAGGGTTAAGGTTAAGAGTTAGGGTTTATGGTTAGGGTTAGGGTTAGGGTTAGATTTAGGGTTAGAGTTATGTGCTATGATTTGTGTTAGAGGTTAGGGTTAGGTTTACTGGGCACGGATAGGGTTACGTTTCGGGGTTAGCATTAGGGTTAGGGTTAGGGTTAAGGGATAGGATTAGGGTTAAGTTTTGGGCTTAGGGTTAGGGTTTAGTCTTAGGGTTAGCATTAAGGATTAGGGTTAGGGTCAGGGTTAAATGCTTGGGTGCGGGTAATGGTTAGGGTCAGGGTTAAGGTTCACGGATAGGGTTAGTGTAAAGGGTTATGGGTAGGTTTAGGGTTCAGGGTTAGAGTTAGCATTAGGGCTTAAGGTTAGGATTAGGCGGTAGGTTAGATTTAGGGTTAGATCTAGGCGTTAGGGTAAGGGCTAGCGTTAGGGTTAAGAGATAGGGTTAGGTTTAATGCTTATTATTAGGGTTAGGGTTTGGGGTTAAAGTAAGTGTTAGGGGTTAGGTTTCAGGATCAAAGGTTAGGGTTATTTTTAGCTGTAGTGTTAGGGTTAGGGATAAGGGATCCCATTGGCATTAAGGGTCTTCTTTACTGTAGGATTAAGGGATAGGCTTAGAGTTAAAGGTTAAGGTTAGGGTCAGTGTTAAGATTTAGGGTGAGGGTTAACAGTTAGGGTAAAGGTTAAGCGTTAGGGTTAGGGATTAGTGATTAGGGTTTTTGGTTAGTGTTAGGGTTAGCGGTTAGGAGTTAGTGTTTTATGAAGGGGTATGGTTAGAATTAGGATTGGGGTTAGAGTTAGCGTGAGGTGTAGGGGTTAGGTTTAGGGGTTAGTTTTAGGGTAAAAGGATAGGATTAGGGTTACGGGTTGGGCTTAGGTTTAGGGTTAAAGTTTACTGCTAGGGTTAGGGATAGGGTTCAGGCTTAGCTTTAGGGGTTCTGGTTAGGGTTAGGTGTTAGGTTAGTGTCAGGGTTAGGTCTAGTCGTGAGGGTAAGGTTTAGGGTTAGCTTTAAGAGCTAGGGTTAGGTTTAATGGTTAGGATTAGGATTAGGGTTAAGGGTTAGGGTAAGGCTTAGGGGTTAGGGTGAAGGGTTAGGGTCAAGGGTTAGGGTTTTTGTTAGGCATAGCGTTGGGGTTAGAAGTAAGGGTTACTGTCAGTGTTAGGGTTGTAGATAGGGTTACGGTTAGGGTTAGCGGTTTAGAATTAGGGTTAGGGATTAGGTGTCACAGTGATGACTAGGAGATAGGGTTAGAATTATGGGATAGGGGTTGTTCTCAAGAAATCGGTTATGCATTAACGTTAGGATAAGAGGTTAAAGTTAGGCGCACGGTGAGGTTTACGTGTTAAGGGGAGAAATAGGAACAGGGCTGGGAGTTATGTTCAGGGTTAGGGTTATTTGTTAAAGGTATTGTTTATGCTTAGCGCACGGGCCCTGTCTGCATTAGGCGGGCGGGGGGAGTTTAGGCGGCTGGGATTGTACCCGGGAACCCACTCTATCATACTCTGGGTATGGGCCCGTTGGTTTCATGCAGGACACAGTGGTAGAGCCTCCTTTCACGCATGGCATGGGAGGATTGCAGGCTTTCTAAACTCTAAGAAAGCAAGAAGTCTGAGAATTAGATTTAGGGTTAGGATTCTGGTTATGGTTAAGGATGAAGTTTAGTGTTAGGGTGAGGGCTTAGGGTTAGGGATTAGGGTTAGGTTTAAAGGTTACTCTTAGGTTTAACGGTTCCACTGTGGTTTAGGGTTGAGGTTTACGGTTAGGGTTAAGATGAGGGGTTAGGGTTTGGTACAGCGTTAGAGTTAAGTATTAGGTTTAGTGTTGAAGATTAGGATTAGGGTTAGGATTAAAGGTTAGCGTGAGAGTTAACGCTTAGGGTTAAGGTTAAGAGTTAGGGTTTAGGGTTAGGGTTAGGGTTAGGGTTAGTTTTAGGGTTAGAGTTATGTGCTATGGTTTGTGTTAGCGGTTAGGGTTAGGTTTACTGGTGACGGTTAGGTTTACGTTTAGGGGTTAGCATTAGGGTTAGGGTTAGGGTTAAAGGTTACTCTTAGGTTTAACGGTTACACTTTGGTTTAGGGTTGACGTTTACGGTTAGGGTTAAGATGAGGGGTTAGGGTTTGGTACAGGGTTAGGGTTAAGTGTTAGGTTTAGGGCTGAAGATTAGGATTAGGGTTAGGATTAAAGGTTAGCGTGGGAGTTAATGCTTAGGGTTAAGGTTAAGATTTAGGGTTTAGGGTTAGGTTTAGGGAAAGGGTTAGTTTTAGTTAGTTAAGTGCTATGGTTTGTGTTAGTTGTTAGGGTTAGGTTTACTGGTCACGGTTAGGGTTACGTTTAGGGGTTAGCATTAGGGTTAGGGTTAAGTGATAGGATTAGGGTTAAGTGTTGGCCTTAGGGTTAGGGTTTAGTGTTAGGATTATCATTAAGGATTAGGGGTAGGGTCAGGGTTAAATGCTTGGGTGCGGGTAATGGTTAGGCTCAGGGTTAAGGTTCACGGATAGGGTTAGTGTTAAGGGTTACGGGTAGGTTTAGGGTTCAGGGTTAGAGTTAGCATTAGGGCTTAAGTTTAGGATTAGGCGGTAGGTTAGATTTAGGGTTAGATCTAGGCGTTAGGGTAAGGGCTAGCGTTAGGGTTAAGAGATAGGGTTAGGTTTAATGCTTAGGTTTAGGGTTATGGTTTGGGGTTAAAGTACGTGTTAGGGGTTAGGTTTCAGGATCAAAGGTTAGGGTTATTTTTAGCTGTAGTGTTAGGTTTAGGGATAAGGGATCCCATTAGCATTAAGGGTCTTCCTTACTGTAGGGTTAAGGGTTAGGCTTAGAGTTAAAGGTGAAGGTTAGGGTCAGTGTTAAGATTTAGGGTGAGGGTTAACGGTTAGGGTAAAGGTTAAGCGTTAGGGTTAGGGATTAGTGATTAGGGTTTTTGGTTAGTGTTTGGGTTAGCGGTTAGGAGTTAGTGTTTTATGAAGGGGTATGGTTAGAATTAGGATTGGGGTTAGAGTTACGGTGAGGTATAGGGGTTAGGTTTAGGGGTTAGTTTTAGGGTAAAAGGATAGGATTAGGGTTACGGGTTGGGCTTAGGTTTAGGGTTAAGGTTTACAGCTAGGGTTAGGGATAGGGTTCAGGGTTAGCTTTAGGGGTTCTGGTTAGGGTTAGGTGTTAGGTTAGTGTCAGGGTTAGGACTAGTCGTGAGGGTAAGGTTTAGGGTTAGCTTTAAGAGCTAGGGTTAGGTTTAATGGTTAGGATTAGGATTAGGGTTAAGGGTTAGGGTAAGGCTTAGGGGTTAGGGTGAAGGGTTAGGGTCAAGGGTTAGGGTTTTTGTTAGGCATAGCGTTGGGGTTAGAAGTAAGGGTTACTGTCAGTGTTAGGGTTGTAGGTAGGGTTACGGTTAGGGTTAGCGGTTTAGAATTAGGGTTAGGGATTAGGTGTCACAGTGATGACTAGGAGATAGGGTTAGAATTATGGGATAGGGGTTGTTCTCAGGAAATGGGTTATGCATTAACGTTAGGATAAGAGATTAAAGTTAGGCGCACGGTGAGGTTTACGTGTTAAGGGGAGAAATAGGAACAGGGTTGGGTGTTATGTTCAGGGTTAGGGTTATCTGTTAAAGGTATTGTTTATGCTTAGCGCACGGGCCCTGTCTGCATTAGGCGGGCGGGGGGAGTTTAGGGGGCTGGGATTGTACCCGGGAACCCACTCTATCATACTCTGGGTATGGGTCCGTGGGTTTCATGCAGGACACAGTGGTAGAGCCTCCTTTCACGCATGGCATGGGAGGATTGCAGGCTTTCTAAACTCTAAGAAAGCAAGAAGTCTGAGAATTAGATTTAGGGTTAGGATTATGGTTAGGGTTAAGGATGAAGTTTAGTGTTAGGGTGAGGGCATAGGGTTAGGGATTAGGGTTAGGGTTAAAGGTTACTCTTAGCTTTAACGGTTACACTTTCGTTTCGGGTTGAGGTTTACGGTTAGGGTTAAGATGAGGAGTTAGGGTTAGGTACAGGGTTAGGGTTAAGTGGTAGGTTTAGGGTTGAAGATTAGGATTAGGGTTAGGATTAAAGGTTAGCGTGAGAGTTAACGCTTAGGGTTAAGGTTAAGAGTTAGGGTTTAGGGTTAGGGTTAGTTTTAGGGTTAGAGTTATGTGCTATGGTTTGTGTTAGAGGTTAGGGTTAGGTTTACTGGTCATGGTTAGGGTTAAGTTTAGGGGTTAGCATTAGGGTTAGGGTTAAGGGATAGGATTAGGGTTAAGTGTTGGGCTTAGGGTTAGGGTTTAGTGTTAGGTTTATCATTAAGGATTGGGGTTAGGGTCAGGGTTAAATGCTTGGGTGCGGGTAATGGTTAGGGTCAGGGTTAAGGTTGACGGATAGGTTTAGTGTTAAGGGTTACGGGTAGGTTTAGGGTTCAGGGTTAGAGTTAGCATTAGGGCTTAAGGTTAGGATTAGGCGGTAGGTTAGATTTAGGGTTAGATCTAGGCGTTAGGGTAAGGGCTAGCGTTAGGGTTAAGAGATAGTGTTAGGTTTAATGCTTAGGATTAGGGTTAGGGTTTGGGGTTAAAGTAAGTGTTAGGGGTTAGGTTTAAGGATCAAAGGTTAGGGTTATTTTTAGCTGTAGTGTTAGGGTTAGGGATAAGGGATCCCATTAGCATTAAGGGTCTTTCTTACTGTAGGGTTAAGGGTTAGGCTTAGAGTTAAAGGTTAAGGTTAGGGTCAGTGTTAAGATTTAGGGTGAGGGTTAACGGTTAGGGTAAAGGTTAAGCGTTAGGGTTAGGGATTAGTGATTAGGGTTTTTGGTTAGTGTTAGGGTTAGCGGTTAGGAGTTAGTGTTTTATGAAGGGGTATGGTTAGAATTAGGATTGGGGTTAGAGTTAGGGTGAGGTATAGGGGTTAGGTTTAGGGGTTAGTTTTAGGGTAAAAGGATAGGATTAGGGTTACGGGTTGGGCTTAGGTTTTGGGTTAAAGTTTACTGCTAGGGTTAGGGATACGGTTCAGGGTTAGCTTTAGGGGTTCTGGTTAGGGTTAGGTGTTAGGTTAGTGTCAGGGTTAGGACTAGTCGTGAGGGTAAGGTTTAGGGTTAGCTTTAAGAGCTAGGGTTAGGTTTAATGGTTAGGATTAGGATTAGGGTTAAGGGTTAGGGTAAGGTTTGGGGGTTTGGGTGAAGGGTTAGGGACAAGGGTTAGGGTTTTGATTAGGCATAGCGTTGGGGTTAGAAGTAAGGGTTACTGTCAGTGTTAGGGTTGTAGGTAGTATTACGATTAGGGTTAGCGGTTTAGAATTAGGGTTAGGGATTAGGTGTCACAGTGATGACTAGGAGATAGGGTTAGAATTATGGGATAGGGGTTGTTCTCAGGAAATGGGTTATGCATTAACGTTAGGATAAGAGGTTAAAGTTAGGCGCACGGTGAGCTTTACGTGTTAAGGGGAGAAATAGGAACAGGGTTGGGTGTTATGTTCAGGGTTAGGGTTATCTGTTAAAGGTATTGTTTATGCTTAGCGCACGGGCACTGTCTGCATTAGGCGGGCGGGGGGAGTTTAGGGGGCTGGGATTGTACCCGGGAACCCACTCTATCATACTCTGGGTATGGGCCCGTGGGTTTCATGCAGGACACAGTGGTAGAGCCTCCTTTCACGCATGGCATGGGAGGATTGCAGGCTTTCTAAACTCTAAGAAAGCAAGAAGTCTGAGAATTAGATTTAGGGTTAGGATTATGGTTAGGGTTAAGGATGAAGTTTAGTGTTAGGGTGAGGGCTTAGGGTTAGGGATTAGGGTTAGGGTTAAAGGTTACTCTTAGGTTTAACGGTTACCCTTTGGTTTAGAGATGAGGTTTACGGTTAGGGTTAAGATGAGGGGTTATGGTTTGGTACAGGGTTAGGGTTAAGTGTTAGGTTTAGGGCTGAAGATTAGGATTAGGGTTAGGATTAAAGGTTAGCGTGAGAGTTAACGCTTAGGGTTAAGGTTAAGAGTTAGGGTTTAGGGTTAGGCTTAGGGTTAGGGTTAGGGTTGGGGTTAGGGTAGGGGTAGGGTTACGGTTAGGGTAAGGGTAAGGTTAGGGTTAGGGTTAGGGCTTGGGGTTAGGGTTAGGGTTAGGGGTTATGGTTAGGGTTGGGGTTAGGGGGTTAGGGTTAGGATTAGGGTTAGGGGGTTAGGGTTAGGGTTAGGGTTGGGTTACGGGTTACGGTTAGGGTTAGGGTTGGGTTAGGGGTTAGGGTTAGGGTTAGGGTTAGGGTAGGGTTAGGGTTAGGGTAGGGTTAGGGTTTAGGGGTTAGGGTTAGGGTTAGGGGTTAGGGTTAGGGTTTTAGGGTTATGGTTAGGGTTAAGGGTTAGGGGTTAGGGTTGGGTTAAGGTTAGGGTTAGGGTTAGGGTAGAGTTAGGGTAGGGTTAGGATTAGGGTTAGGTTTGGGTTAGGGTTAGGGTTAGGGGTTAGGGTTAGGGTTAGGGGTTTAGGGTTAGGGTTAGGGGTTAGGGTTAGGGTTAGGGCTTAGTGTTAGGGTTGAGGTTGGGGTTAGGGTTAGGTTTTAGGTGTTGGGGTTAGGGTTAGGGTTAGGGGTTAGGGTTAGGGTTAGGGGTTAGGGTTAGGGTTAGGGTAGGGTTAGGGTAACTGTTAGGGGTTAGGGTTAGGGTTAGGGGTTAGGTTTAGGGTTAGGTGATAGGGTTAGGCTTAGGGTTAGGGGTTGGGGGTAGGGGTAGGGTTAGGGTTAGGGGTTAGGGTTAGGGTTAGGGGTTACGGTTAGGGGTTAGGGTTAGGGTTACGGTTAGGTTTAGGGTTTCGGGTTGGGGTTGGGGTTGGGGTTAGGGTTAGGGGGTAGGGGTAGGCGTAGGGGTAGGGGTAGGATTAGGGTTAGGGGGTTAGTGTAGGGGGTTAGGGTTATGGTTAGGGGTTAGGGTTAGGGTTAGGGTTAGGGTAGGGGTAGGGTACGGGTAGGGTTATGGTTAGGGTAGGGGTTAGGGTTGGGGTTAGGGTTATGGTTAGGGGTTGTGTTTCGGGTTAGGGGTAGGGGTAGGGGTAGGGTTAGGGTTAGGGTTATGTGTTAGGGTTTGTGTTAGATGTTAGGGTTAGGTTTACTGTTCCTGGTTAGGGTTACGTTTAGATGTTAGCATTAGGGTTAGGGATTAGGTTTAGGGTAAGGGTTTAGAGTTAGTGTTGGGCTTTAGGCTCGGGGCTTAGGTTCAGGGTCAGGGGTTAGGGTTGGTGGTAGGGCTTAGATTTAGCGGTCAGTTTAAGGGCACAGGACCTGGTTAATCTACGGTGAGAGGGGTGTGGTCGGAGTCACCACAAAAGCACAACATCATTCCCTGGGCCTTGGGACAAAACCTACATGCAGGACTCAGGCAGAGCCTCATCTCACACATGGCATGGCTGTATTGTAGGCTTGCTTCACTCTGGGAATGGAAGTAGTGTGAGAATTAGGGTTAGGTTTGGGGTTAGGGGTTTCGAGTTAGGGGTTAGGTTTCGAGTCAGGGTCAGGTGCTAGGGATTAGTGGTTAGGTTTAGAGTTAGTGTTAGGGGTTAGGTGTTAAGTCTGGGTTGGGGGCCAGGGTTAGGTTTAGGGTTGGGGTTAGCGTTAGGATTAGGGGTTAGGGTTAAGGGATAGGGTTAGGGTTAAGGGTTAGGCTTAGGGTTAGGGTTCAGGGTTAGGGTTAAGGTTTAGGGTTAGAGTCAGGGTTAAGGGTTAGGGTGAGGCTTAACAGTTAGGGTTAGGGTTAGGGGGTTAGGAATAGGGTTAGGGTTAAGGGTTAGGTTTATGGTTCAGGTTTAAGGTTAGGATTAGGGGTTAGGGTTAGTGTTAACTGTAGGTCAGTGTTGGGGTTAGATCTCTAGGCATTAGCGTATAGGTTAGGGTTAGGGTTAAGTAGGGTTATGTTTAATGGTTAGGATTGGGATTAGCGTTAAGGGTTAGGGTTAAGCTTTAGGGGTTATGACTAAGGATCAATGGTTAGGGTTATTTTTAGGCGTAGGGTTAGGGTAAGGGTTTTAGGGTTAGTGTTAGTGTTGTAGGTAGGGTTAAGGTTAGGGTTGGCGTTTCAGAATTAGGGATTAGGTGTTATGGTTATGGCTAGGAGTTAGGGTTAGAATTACGGTATAGGGCTTGTTCTCAGGGTGTCATGCATTATCGTTAACATAAGGGGTTAAGTTAGGGTTAGGGTGAGGTTTACGTGTTAAGGTGAGCAGTAGGATCAGGGTTAGGTGTTATGTTCTGGGTTAGGGTTATGGGTGTGGGGTAGGGTTTATGCTTAGGGCACGGGCCCTGTATGCACTAGGAGAAGAAGTTAGGGGTCTGTGATGGTCGCTGGGAGCCCACTCTATCGTACGCAGTGTATGGGCCTCTGGGTTTCATGCAGGACACTGTGGCAGAGCGGGCTTTCATGCATGGCTTAGTAGGATTGTAGGCTTTCAAAACTCTGAGAAAGCAAGTCTGAGAATTAGATTTAGGGTTAGGATTACGGTACGGTTTAGGGATGAAGATTAGTGATAGGGTGAGGGCTTAGGGTTAGGGGTTAGGGTTAGGGTTAGGGTTGTTGGTAGGGTGAAGGTTAGGGTTGGCATTTTAGAATTAGGGATGAGGTGTTACGGTTATGGCTAGGGGTTAGGATTAGAATTATGGGATAGGGCTTCTTCTCAGGGTGTTATGCATTAAGGTTAAGATAAGGGGATAAGTTAGGGTTACGGGGAGGTTTATGTTTTAAGGTGAGCAATAGGATCAGGGTCAGGTGCTATGTTCAGGGTGAGGGTTATCTGTTAGGGGTAGTGTTTATACTTAGCGTACAGGCCCTGTCTGCACTGGGCGGGGGGCTGGGGTTAGGGGGATGGGATTGTCCCCGGGAACCCACTCTATCATACGCTAGGTATGGGCTCCTGGTTTCATGCAAGAGAGAGCTGCAGAGCCCCCTTTTACTCATGGCATGGGAGGATTTTAGGCTTTCTAAACTCTAAGAAAGCAAGAAGTCCGAGAATTAGATTTAGGGGTAGGATTATGATAATGTTTAGGGTTAGGGTTAGTGTTAAGGTGGGGTCTTAGGGTTAGGGGTTAGGGTTAGAGGTTAGTGTTAGGTGTAACAGTTACAGTTAGGTTTATGGTTAAGTTTCAGGGTTAGGGTTAAGGTTTGGGTTTAGCGTTTGGCACAGGGTTAGGCTTCAGTGTTAGCTTTATGGTTAAAGATTAGGATTAGGGTTAGTGTGAGGGTTAATGGTAAGGGTCAAGATTAAGGGTTAGGGTTGGGGTTAGGGATAGGTTTAGGGTTAGGGCTTAGGGTTAGGGGATAGGATTAGGGTTAAGTGTTGGGCTTATGGTTAGGGTTAAAGTTTAGCGTTAGGGTTAATGTTTAGTGTTATGGTCCAGTTTAAGTGTTAGGGTGAGGGTTAACAGTTAGGATTAGGCTTAGGGGTTAGGGATATAGTGAAGGTTCAGTGTTAGGGTTAGGTTTAGGGTTCAGGGTTAGGGTTAGCTTTAGGGGTTATGGTTAGGGTTAGGTGTTAGGTTAGTGTCAGGGTTAGGTCTAGTCGTGAGGGTAAGGTTTAGGGTTAGCTTTAAGAGCTAGGGTTAGGTTTAATGGTTAGGATTAGGATTACGGTTAAAGGTTAGGGTAATGCTTAGGGGTTAGTGTGAAGGGTGAAGGGTTAGGGCTTTTGTTAGGCATAGCGTTGGGGTTAGAACTAAGGGTTCCTGTCAGTGTTAGGGTTGTAGGCAGCGTTACGGTTAGGCTTAGCGGTGGAGAATTAGGGTTAGGGATTAGGTGTTACAGTGATGACTAGGAGATAGGTTTAGAATTATGGGATAGGGGATGTTCTCAGGGAATGGGTTATGCATTAACGTTACGTTAAGAGGTTAAAGTTAGGCTCACGGTGAGGTTTACGTGTTAAGGAGAGCAATAGGAACAGGGTTAGGTGCCATGTTCAGGGTTAGGGTTATCTGTTAAAGGTATCATTTATGCTTAGCGCACGGGCCCTGTCGGCATTAGGCTGGGGGGAGGTTAGGGGGCTGGGATTGTCACCGGGAACCCACTGTATCGGACTCTGGGTATGGGCCCGTGGATTTCATGCAGGACACAGTGGTAGAGCCTCCTTTCACACATGGCACGGGAGGATTGCAGGCTTTCTAAACTCTAAGAAAGCAAGAAGTCTGAGAATTAGATTTAGGGTTAGGATTATGGTTAGGGTTCAGGATGAAGTGTAGTGTTACGGTGAGGGGATAGGGTTACAGATTAGGGTTACGGTTTAAGGTTACTGTTAGGTTTAACGGTTACAGTTCGTTTTGGGGTTGAGGTTTGCGGATAGGGTTAAGATGAGGGGTCAGGGTTTGGTACAGGGTTAGGGTTGTGTTCGGTTTAGGGTTGAAGATTAGGATTAGGGTTAGGATTAAAGGTTAGCATGAGAGTTAACGGTTAAGATTAAGGTTAAGGGTTAGGGTTAGGGTTTAGGTTTAGGGTTAAGGGTTAGGGTTAGTTTTAGGGTTAGAGTTATGTGTTAGGGTTTGTGTTAGAGGTTAGGGTTAGGTTTACTGTTCGTGGTTAGAGTTACGTTTAGGGGTTAGCATTAGGGTTAGGGATTAGGTTTAGGGTAAGTGTTTAGAGTTAGTGTTGGGCTTTAGGCTCGGGGCTTAGGTTCAGGGTCAGAGGTTAGGGTTGGTGGTAGGGCTTAAATTTAGCGGTCAGTTTAAGGGCACAGGACCTGGTTAATCTACGGTGAGAGGGGTGTGGTCGGAGTCACCACAAAAGCACAACATCATTCCCTGGGCCTTGGGACAAAACCTACATGCAGGACTCAGGCAGAGCCTCATCTCACACATGGCATGGCTGTATTGTAGGCTTGCTTCACTCTGGGAATGGAAGTAGTGTGAGAATTAGGGTTAGGTTTGGGGTTAGGGGTTTCGAGTTAGGGGTTAGGTTTCGAGTCAGGGTCAGGTGCTAGGGATTAGTGGTTAGGTTTAGAGTTAGTGTTAGGGGTTAGGTGTTAAGTCTGGGTTGGGGGCCAGGGTTAGGTTTAGGGTTGGGGTTAGCGTTAGGGTTAGGGGTTAGGGTTAAGGGATAGGGTTAGGGTTAAGGGTTAGGCTTAGGGTTAGGGTTCAGGGTTAGGGTTAAGGTTTAGGGTTAGAGTCAGGGTTAAGTGTTAGGGTGAGGCTTAACAGTTAGGGTTAGGGTTAGGGGGTTAGGAATAGGGTTAGGGTTAAGGGTTAGGTTTATGGTTCAGGTTTAAGGTTAGGATTAGGGGTTAGGGTTAGTGTTAACTGTAGGTCAGTGTTGGGGTTAGATCTCTAGGCATTAGCGTATAGGTTAGGGTTAGGGTTAAGTAGGGTTATGTTTAATGGTTAGGATTGGGATTAGCGTTAAGGGTTAGGGTTAAGCTTTAGGGGTTATGACTAAGGATCAATGGTTAGGGTTATTTTTAGGCGTAGGGTTAGGGTAAGGGTTTTAGGGTTAGTGTTAGTGTTGTCGGTAGGGTTAGGTTAGGGTTGGCGTTTCAGAATTAGGGATTAGGTGTTATGGTTACGGCTAGGAGTTAGGGTTAGAATTACGGTATAGGGCTTGTTCTCAGGGTGTCATGCATTATCGTTAAGATAAGGGGTTAAGTTAGGGTTAGGGTGAGGTTTACGTGTTAAGGTGAGCAGTAGGATCAGGGTTAGGTGTTATGTTCTGGGTTAGGGTTATGGGTGTGGGGTAGGGTTTATGCTTAGGGCACGGGCCCTGTATGCACTAGGAGGCGAAGTTAGGGGTCTGTGATGGTCGCTGGGAGCCCACTCTATCGTACGCAGTGTATGGGCCTCTGGGTTTCATGCAGGACACTGTGGCAGAGCGGGCTTTCATGCATGGCTTAGTAGGATTGTAGGCTTTCAAAACTCTGAGAAAGCAAGTCTGAGAATTAGATTTAGGGTTAGGATTACGGTACGGTTTAGGGATGAAGATTAGCGATAGGGTGAGGGCTTAGGGTTAGGGGTTAGAATTAGGGTTAGGGTTGTTGGTAGGGTGAAGGTTAGGGTTGGCATTTTAGAATTAGGGATGAGGTGTTACGGTTATGGCTAGGGGTTAGGATTAGAATTATGGGATAGGGCTTCTTCTCAGGGTGTTATGCATTAAGGTTAAGATAAGGGGATAAGTTAGGGTTACGGGGAGGTTTATGTTTTAAGGTGAGCAATAGGATCAGGGTCAGGTGCTATGTTCAGGGTGAGGGTTATCTGTTAGGGGTAGTGTTTATACTTAGCGTACAGGCCCTGTCTGCACTGGGCGGGGGGCTGGGGTTAGGGGGATGGGATTGTCCCCGGGAACCCACTCTATCATACGCTAGGTATGGGCTCCTGGTTTCATGCAAGAGAGAGCTGCAGAGCCCCCTTTCACTCATGGCATGGGAGGATTTTAGGCTTTCTAAACTCTAAGAAAGCAAGAAGTCCGAGAATTAGATTTGGCGTAGGATTATGATAATGTTTAGGGTTAGGGTTAGTGTTAAGGTGGGGTCTTAGGGTTAGGGGTTAGGGTTAGAGGTTAGTGTTAGGTGTAACAGTTACAGTTAGGTTTATGGTTAAGTTTCAGGGTTAGGGTTAAGGTTTGGGTTTAGCGTTTGGCACAGGGTTACGCTTCAGTGTTAGCTTTATGGTTAAAGATTAGGATTAGGGTTAGTGTGAGGGTTAATGGTAAGGGTCAAGATTAAGGGTTAGGGTTGGGGTTAGGGTTAGGTTTAGGGTTAGGGCTTAGGGTTAGGGGATAGGATTAGGGTTAAGTGTTGGGGTTATGGTTAGGGTTAAAGTTTAGTGTTAGGGTTAATGTTTAGTGTTATGGTCCAGTTTAAGTGTTAGGGTGAGGGTTAACAGTTAGGATTAGGCTTAGGGGTTAGGGATATAGTGAAGGTTCAGTGTTAGGGTTAGGTTTAGGGTTCAGGTTAGGGTTAGCTTTAGGGGTTATGGTTAGGGTTAGGTGTTAGGTTAGTGTCAGGGTTAGATCTAGTCGTGAGGGTAAGGTTTAGGGTTAGCTTTAAGAGCTAGGGTTAGGTTTAATGGTTAGGATTAGGATTACGGTTAAAGGTTAGGGTAATGCTCAGGGGTTAGGGTGAAGGGTGAAGGGTTAGGGCTTTTGTTAGGCATAGCGTTGGGGTTAGAACTAAGGGTTCCTGTCAGTGTTAGGGTTGTAGGCAGCGTTACGGTTAGGCTTAGCGGTGGAGAATTAGGGTTAGGGATTAGGTGTTACAGTTATGACTAGGAGATAGGGTTAGAATTATGGGATAGGGGATGTTCTCAGGGAATGGGTTATGCATTAACGTTACGTTAAGAGGTTAAAGTTAGGCTCACGGTGAGGTTTACGTGTTAAGGGGAGAAATAGGAACAGGGTTAGGTGCCATGTTCAGGGTTAGGGTTATCTGTTAAAGGTATCATTTATGCCTAGCGCACGGGCCCTGTCGGCATTAGGCTGGGGGGAGGTTAGGGGGCTGGGATTGTCACCGGGAACCCACTGTATCGGACTCTGGGTATGGGCCCGTGGATTTCATGCAGGACACAGTGGTAGAGCCTCCTTTCACACATGGCACGGGAGGATTGCAGGCTTTCTAAACTCTAAGAAAGCAAGAAGTCTGAGAATTACATTTAGGGTTAGGATTATGGTTAGGGTTCAGGATGAAGTGTAGTGTTATGGTGAGGGGATAGGGTTACAGATTAGGGTTACGGTTTAAGGTTACTGTTAGGTTTAACGGTTACAGTTCGTTTTGGGGTTGAGGTTTGCGGATAGGGTTAAGATGAGGGGTCAGGGTTTGGTACAGGGTTAGGGTTGTGTTTGGTTTAGGGTTGAAGATTAGGATTAGGGTTAGGATTAAAGGTTAGCATGAGAGTTAATGGTTAAGATTAAGGTTAACGGTTAGGGTTAGGGTTTAGGTTTAGGGTTAAGGGTTAGGGTTAGTTTTAGGGTTAGAGTTATGTGTTAGGGTTTGTGTTAGAGGTTAGGGTTAGGTTTACTGTTCGTGGTTAGAGTTACGTTTAGGGGTTAGCATTAGGGTTAGGGATTAGGTTTAGGGTAAGTGTTTAGAGTTAGTGTTGGGCTTTAGGCTCGGGGCTTAGGTTCAGGGTCAGAGGTTAGGATTGGTGGTAGGGCTTAGATTTAGCGGTCAGTTTAAGGGCACAGGACCTGGTTAATCTACGGTGAGAGGGGTGTGGTCGGAGTCACCACAAAAGCACAACATCATTCCCTGGGCCTTGGGACAAAACCTACATGCAGGACTCAGGCGGAGCCTCATCTCACACATGGCATGGCTGTATTGTAGGCTTGCTTCACTCTGGGAATGGAAGTAGTGTGAGAATTAGGGTTAGGTTTGGGGTTAGGGGTTTCGAGTTAGGGGTTAGGTTTCGAGTCAGGGTCAGGTGCTAGGGATTAGTGGTTAGGTTTAGAGTTAGTGTTAGGGGTTAGGTGTTAAGTCTGGGTTGGGGGCCAGGGTTAGGTTTAGGGTTGGGGTTAGCGTTAGGGTTAGGGGTTAGGGTTAAGGGATAGGGTTAGGGTTAAGGGTTAGGCTTAGGGTTAGGGTTCAGGGTTAGGGTTAAGGTTTAGGGTTAGAGTCAGGGTTAAGTGTTAGGGTGAGGCTTAACAGTTAGGGTTAGGGTTAGGGGGTTAGGAATAGGGTTAGGGTTAAGGGTTAGGTTTATGGTTCAGGTTTAAGGTTAGGATTAGGGGTTAGGGTTAGTGTTAACTGTAGGTCAGTGTTGGGGTTAGATCTCTAGGCATTAGCGTATAGGTTAGGGTTAGGGTTAAGTAGGGTTATGTTTAATGGTTAGGATTGGGATTAGCGTTAAGGGTTAGGGTTAAGCTTTAGGGTTTATGACTAAGGATCAATGGTTAGGGTTATTTTTAGGCGTAGGGTTAGGGTAAGGGTTTTAGGGTTAGTGTTAGTGTTGTTGGTAGGGTTAAGGTTAGGGTTGGCGTTTCAGAATTAGGGATTAGGTGTTATGGTTATGGCTAGGAGTTAGGGTTAGAATTACGGTATAGGGCTTGTTCTCAGGGTGTCATGCATTATCGTTAAGATAAGGGGTTAAGTTAGGGTTAGGGTGAGGTTTACGTGTTAAGGTGAGCAGTAGGATCAGGGTTAGGTGTTATGTTCTGGGTTAGGGTTATGGGTGTGGGGTAGGGTTTATGCTTAGGGCACGGGCCCTGTATGCACTAGGAGGCGAAGTTAGGGGTCTGTGATGGTCGCTGGGAGCCCACTCTATCGTACGCAGTGTATGGGCCTCTGGGTTTCATGCAGGACACTGTGGCAGAGCGGGCTTTCATGCATGGCTTAGTAGGATTGTAGGCTTTCAAAACTCTGAGAAAGCAAGTCTGAGAATTAGATTTAGGGTTAGGATTACGGTACGGTTTAGGGATGAAGATTAGCGATAGGGTGAGGGCTTAGGGTTAGGGGTTAGGGTTAGGGTTAGGGTTGTTGGTAGGGTGAAGGTTAGGGTTGGCATTTTAGAATTAGGGATGAGGTGTTACGGTTATGGCTAGGGGTTAGGATTAGAATTATGGGATAGGGCTTCTTCTCAGGGTGTTATGCATTAAGGTTAAGATAAGGGGATAAGTTAGGGTTACGGGGAGGTTTATGTTTTAAGGTGAGCAATAGGATCAGGGTCAGGTGCTATGTTCAGGGTGAGGGTTAGCTGTTAGGGGTAGTGTTTATACTTAGCGTACAGGCCCTGTCTGCACTGGGCGGGGGGCTGGGGTTAGGGGGATGGGATTGTCCCCGGGAACCCACTCTATCATACGCTAGGTATGGGCTCCTGGTTTCATGCAAGAGAGAGCTGCAGAGCCCCCTTTTACTCATGGCATGGGAGGATTTTAGGCTTTCTAAACTCTAAGAAAGCAAGAAGTCCGAGAATTAGATTTAGGGGTAGGATTATGATAATGTTTAGGGTTAGGGTTAGTGTTAAGGTGGGGTCTTAGGGTTAGGGGTTAGGGTTAGAGGTTAGTGTTAGGTGTAACAGTTACAGTTAGGTTTATGGTTAAGTTTCAGGGTTAGGGTTAAGGTTTGGGTTTAGCGTTTGGCACAGGGTTAGGCTTCAGTGTTAGCTTTATGGTTAAAGATTAGGATTAGGGTTAGTGTGAGGGTTAATGGTAAGGGTCAAGATTAAGGGTTAGGGTTGTGGTTAGGGTTAGGTTTAGGGTTAGGGCTTAGGGTTAGGGGATAGGATTAGGGTTAAGTGTTGGGGTTATGGTTAGGGTTAAAGTTTAGTGTTAGGGTTAATGTTTAGTGTTATGGTCCAGTTTAAGTGTTAGGGTGAGGGTTAACAGTTAGGATTAGGCTTAGGGGTTAGGGATATAGTGAAGGTTCAGTGTTAGGGTTAGGTTTAGGGTTCAGGTTAGGGTTAGCTTTAGGGGTTATGGTTAGGGTTAGGTGTTAGGTTAGTGTCAGGGTTAGATCTAGTCGTGAGGGTAAGGTTTAGGGTTAGCTTTAAGAGCTAGGGTTAGGTTTAATGGTTAGGATTAGGATTACGGTTAAAGGTTAGGGTAATGCTCAGGGGTTAGGGTGAAGGGTGAAGGGTTAGGGCTTTTGTTAGGCATAGCGTTGGGGTTAGAACTAAGGGTTCCTGTCAGTGTTAGGGTTGTAGGCAGCGTTACGGTTAGGCTTAGCAGTGGAGAATTAGGGTTAGGGATTAGATGTTACAGTTATGACTAGGAGATAGGGTTAGAATTATGGGATAGGGGATGTTCTCAGGGAATGGGTTATGCATTAACGTTACGTTAAGAGGTTAAAGTTAGGCTCACGGTGAGGTTTACGTGTTAAGGGGAGAAATAGGAACAGGGTTAGGTGCCATGTTCAGGGTTAGGGTTATCTGTTAAAGGTATCATTTATGCTTAGCGCATGGGCCCTGTCGGCATTAAGCTGGGGGGAGGTTAGGGGGCTGGGATTGTCACCGGGAACCCACTGTATCGGACTCTGGGTATGGGCCCATGGGTTTCATGCAGGACACAGTGGTAGAGCCTCCTTTCACACATGGCATGGGAGGATTGCAGGCTTTCTAAACTCTAAGAAAGCAAGAAGTCTGAGAATTACATTTAGGGTTAGGATTATGGTTAGGGTTCAGGATGAAGTGTAGTGTTATGGTGAGGGGATAGGGTTACAGATTAGGGTTACGGTTTAAGGTTACTGTTAGGTTTAACGGTTACAGTTCGTTTTGGGGTTGAGGTTTGCGGATAGGGTTAAGATGAGGGGTTAGGTTTTGGTACAGGGTTAGGGTTGTGTTAGGTTTAGGTTTGAAGATTAGGATTAGAGTTAGGATTAAAGGTTAGCATGAGAGTTAACGGTTAAGATTAAGGTTAAGGGTTAGGGTTAGGGTTTAGGTTTAGGGTTAAGGGTTAGGGTTAGTTTTAGGGTTAGAGTTATGTGTTAGGGTTTGTGTTAGAGGTTAGGGTTAGGTTTCCTGTCCACGGTTCGGGTTACGTTTAGGGGTTAGCATTAGGGTTAGGGATTAGGTTTAGGGTAAGGGTTTAGAGTTAGTGTTGGGCTTTAGGCTCGGGGCTTAGGTTCAGGGTCAGGGGTTAGGTTTCGTGGTAGGGCTTAGATTTAGCGGTCAGTTTAAGGGCACAGGACCTGGTTAATCTACGGTGAGAGGGGTGCGGTCGGAGTCACCACGAAAGCACAACATCATTCCCTGGGCCCTGGGACAAGACCTACATGCAGGACTCAGGCGGAGCCTCATCTCACACATGGCATTGCTGTATTGTAGGCTTGCTTCACTCGGGAATGGAAGTAGTGTGAGAATTAAGGTTAGGGTTGGGGTTAGGGGTTTCGAGTTAGGGGTTAGGTTTCGAGTCATGGTTAGGTGCTAGTGGTTAGGGGTAGAGTTAGTGTTACGGGTTCGGTGTTAATTCTGGGTTAGGGGGCCAGGGGTAGGTTTAGGGTTGGGGTTAGTGTTATCGTTAGCGGTTAGGGTTAATGGATAGGGTTAGGGTTAAGGGTAGGCTTAGGGTTAGGGTTCAGGGTTAGGGTTAAGGTTTAGGGTTAGGGTCAGGGTTAAGGGTTAGGGTTAGGGTTAGGGTGTTATGGTTAAGGATTAGGTTTATTGTTCAGGTTTAAGGTTAGCATTATGGGTTTGTGTTACTTCTAACTGTAGGTCAGTGCTGGGGTTAGAACTCTAGGCATTAAGGTAAAGGTTAGAGTTAGGGTTAAGCGTTGGAGTTATGTTTAATGGTTAGGATTGGGATTAGGGTTAAGGGTTAGGGTTAAGGTTAGGGGTTATGACTAAGGATCAACGGTTACGGTTATTTTTAGGCGTAGGGTTAGGGTAAGGGGTTAGGGTTAGTGTTAGTGTTGTTGGTAGGGTTAAGGTTAGGGTTGGTGTTTCAGAATTAGAGATTAGGTGTTATGGTTATGGCTAGGAGTTAGGGTTAGAATTACAGTATAGGGCTTGTTCTCAGGGTGTCATGCATTAACGTTACGATATGGGGTTAAAATTAGGGTTACGGTGAGGTTTACGTGTTAAGGTGAGCAGTAGGATCAGGGTTAGGTGTTATGTTCTGGGTTAGGGTTATGGGTGAGGGGTAGTGTTTATGCTTAGGGCATGGGCCCTGTATGCCCTAGGAATCGAAGTTAGGGGTCGGTTGTGGTCGCTGGGAACCCACTCTATCGTACGCTGTGTATGGGCCTCTGGGTTTCTTGCAGGACACTGTGGCAGAGCGGGCTTTCATGCATGGCTTAGTAGGATTGTAGGCTTTCAAAACTCTGAGAAAGCAAGAAGTCTGAGAATTAGATTTAGGGTTAGGATTACAGTACGGTTTAGGGATGAAGATTAGTGATAGGGTGAGGGCTTAGGGTTAGAGGTTAGGGTTAGGGTTAGGGTTGTTTGTAGGGTGAAGTTTAGGGTTGGCATTTTAGAATTAGGGATGAGGTCTTATGGTTATTTCTGGGGATTAGGATTAGAATTATGGGATGGGGCTTCTTTTCAGGGTGTTATGCATTAAGGTTAAGATAAGGGGATAAGTTAGGGTTACGGGGAGGTTTATGTTTTAAGGTGAGCAATAGGATCAGGGTCAGGTGTTATATTCAGTGTGAGGGTTATCTGTTAGGGGTAGTGTTTATACTTAGCGTACAGGCCCTGTCTGCACTTGGCGGGGGGCTGGTGTTAGGGGGATGGGATTGTCCCCGGGAACCCACTCTATCGTACGCTGTATATGGGCTCCTGGGTTTCATGCAGGACACAGTGGTAGAGCCCCCTTTTACTCATGGCATGGGAGGATTTTAGGCTTTCTAAACTCTGAGAAAGCAAGAAGTCTGACAATTAGATTTAGGGGTAGGATTATGGTAATGTTTAGCGAGGAAGATTAGTGTTAGGGTGGGCTCTTAGGGTTAGGGGTTAGGGTTTAAGGTTTGTGTTATTTTTAACAGTTACAGTTACGTTTATGGTTAAGTTTCAGGGTTAGGGTTAAGGTTTGGTTTTATCGTTTGGCACAGGGTTAGGCTTCAGTGTTAGCTTTATGGTTAAAGATTAGGATTAGGGTTAGGGTTAAGGGTTAGTGTGAGGGTTAATGGTAAGGTTCAAGATTAAGGGTTAGGGTTGGGCTTAGGGTTAGGAATAAGGCTTCGTGTAACATTTAGGTTTAGAGTTAAGTGTTATGGTTATGGCTAGAGGTTAGGGTTAGGTTTAGGGTTCATGGTTAGGGTTACATTTAGGGGTTCGGGTTACGGGTTAAGTTTAGGGCGAGTGTTTAGTGTTACTGTTGGGCGTTAGGATAAGGGCCGAGGTTTAGGGTTAGGATTTAGGTTTAGTGTTAGGGCTTAGATTTAGTGGTTAGTTTAAGGGCACATGCTCTGTTTAATCTATGGTGGGAAGGGTGCAGACTGGGTCGCCTCAACACCACACCATCGTACTTGGGCCTTGGGCCCAGACCTACATGCAGGACTCAGTCAGAGCCTCTTTTCACTCGTGGCATGGCTCTATTGTAGGCTTGGTCAACTCTGAGAACGAAGGAAGTGTGAGAATTAGGGTTATGGTTAGGGTTGTGTTTGGGGTTAGAGGTTTGGGTTTGAGTGAAGTTTAGTGGTTAGGAATTAGAAGTTAGGATTAGTGTGTCAGGGGTTAGGTGTTAGGTTTTTGTAAGGGGCTAGCATTAGATTTAGGTTTAGGGTTAATGTTCAGGTGGGTTAGGGGTCAGCGTTAGGGTTAGGCTTACAAGATAGGATTAAGGTAAAGGGTGAAGGCTTAAGATTAGCAGTAAGGGTTAAGGTTAGGGTTAAGGGTTAGGGTTTCGGTCCAAGTTAAGGGTGAGAGTGAGGGTTAACAGTTGCGATTAGGGTAATGGTTTAGGGATAGTAATAGGTTTAAGGGATAGGGTTAGGGTTAGGTTTAGGGTTCGGGGTTAGGGTTAGCATTAGCGGTTAGGGTTAGGGTTAGGGGTTAGGGTTACAGTTAGGGTTAGATCTAGGCATTATGGTAATGGTTCGTGTTAGGGTTAAGAATTAGGGTTAGGTTTAATTGTTAGGATTATGATCAGGGTAATGGTTAGGGTTACGGTTAACGGTTAGAGTTAGGATTAGTGTTAGGGTTGTTTGTAGGGTGAAGGTAATGTTTAGCAGTTTAGAATTAAGGTTAGGGATTAAGTGTTACGGTTATGCTAGGAGTTAGGCTTAGAATTAAGGGATAGGGTTTGTTCTTAGGGTAAGTGTTATGCAATAACATTAGGATAGGGGTTAAAGTTAGCGTTACAGTGAGGTTTACGTGTTAAGGTGAACAATAACATCAGGGTTAGGTGTTATGTTCAGGGTTAGGGTTATGGGTGAGGTGCAGGGTTTTTGCTTAGGGCATGGGCCCTGTCAGCACTAGCAGGGGGAGTTAGGGGGCTGTGATTGTCCCCGGGAACCCACTCTATTGTGCACAGAGTATGGGCTCCTGGGTTTCATGCAGGACACTGTGGCAGAGCCAGCTTTCACGCATGGCTTTGGAGAATTGTAGGCTTTTAAAACTCTGAGATAGCAAGAAGTCTGAGAATTAGATTTAGGGTTAGGATTATGGTTAGGGTTAGGGATGAAGATTAGTCAGGGAGAGGGCTTAGGGTTAGGGCTTAAGCTTCGAGTGAGGATTAGGGGTTAGGGAGTAGGTGTTGGGTTTAGTGATAGGGTTAGGGCTTAGGGGTTAGGGTTGGGTTAGGGGCTAGGGTTAGATTTAGAGTGGGGTTAGGGTTAGCGTTATGGGTTAGAGTTAGGGTTAAGGGATAGGATAAGGGTTAAGCGTTAAGGCTTAGGGTTAGCGTTAAGTGTTATGTTTAGTTTTAAGGGTTAGGGTTACAGTTCGAGTTAAGGGTTAGTGTGGGGTTAACGGTTAGGGCTAGGGTTATGGGTTAAGGATAGAGTTAGGTTTAAGGCTTAGGATTAGGGTTCAGTGTTAGGGTTAGCATTAGGGATTAGGGTTAGGGTTAGGGGTTACGTTTACTCTTAGGGTTAGGTCTAGGCATTAGGGTACGTGTTAGTGTTAGGCTTAAGAGTTAGGGTTAGGTTTAATTGTTAGGATTAGGATCAGGGTTAAGGGTTAGGGTTAAGTGTCAAGTGTTACGGTTATTTTTAGGTGTACGGTTAGGGTTAGCGGTTAGGGTTAGGGTTAGTTTGTAGGGATAAGGTAATGTTTAGCAGTTTTGAATTAGCCTTAGGGATTAGGTGTTACAATTGTGGCTAGGAGTTAGGGTTAGAATTAAGGGATAGGGGTTGTTCTTAGGGTAAGTCTTATGCATTAACGTTAGGATAACAGGTTCAAGTTAGAGTTATGGTGAGGTTGATGTGTTAAGGTGAGCAATAGTATCAGGGTGAGCTGTGATGTTCAGGGTTAGGGTTATGGGTGAGGGGTAGTGTTTATGCTTATATCACGAGCCCTCTCTGCTCTAGGAGGGGGCTTAGAGGGCTGGGATAGATGCCGGAAGCCACTCTATCATACACTGGGTATGGGCCCCTTGGTTTCATGCCGGACACAGTGGCCAAGCCTCCTTCTACACATGGCATGGGAGGATTGTAGGCTTTGTAAACTCTGAGAAAGCAAGAAGTCTGAGAATTAAATTTAGGGCCAGGATTAGGGTTAGGGTTAGCAATATAGGTTACTGTTATGGTGAGGGCTTAGGGTTAGGGGTTTCAGTTAGGGGTTGGGGTTAAAGGTTAGTGTTAGGTTTAACAGTTACAGTTAGGTTTACGGTTAAGTCTCAGGGTTCGGGTTAAGGTTTGGGTTTAGCGTTTGGCACAGGGGTAGGCTTCAGTGTTAGCTTCATGGTTAAAGATTAGGAGTAGGGTTAGTGCGAGGGTTAAGGGTAAGGGTCAAGATTAAGGGTTCAGGTTGGGGTTAGGCTTAGGTTTAGGGTTAGGGGTCAAGGGTCAGGTTTAGGGTTAAGTGTTGGGCTTAGGGTTGGGGTTTAGTGTTAAGTTTATCGTTAAGGATTAGGGTTAGGGTCAGGGTTAAATGCTTGGGTGCGGGTAATGGTTAGGGTCAGGGTTAAGGTTTATGGATAGGGTTAGTGTTAAGGGTTTACGGGTAGGTTTAGGGTTCAGGGTTAGAGTTAGCATTAGGGCTTAAGGTTAGGATTAGGTGGTAGGTTAGATTTTAGGGTTAGATCTAGGCGTTAGAGTAAGGGTTAAGAGATAGGGTTAGGTTTAATGCTTAGGATTAGGGTTAGGGTTTGGGGTTAAAGTAAGTGTTAGGGGTTAGGTTTCAGGATCAAAGGTTAGTGTTATTTTTAGCTGTAGTGTTAGGGTTAGGGATAAGGGATAAGGTTGGCGTGAGGGTTTTCCTTACTGTTAGGGTTAAGGGTCAGGCTTAGATTAAAGGTTAAGGTTAGGGTCAGCGTTAAGGGTTAGGGTGAGGGTTAACGGTTACGGTAAAGGTTAAGCGTTAGTGTTAGGGATTAGCGATTAGGGTTTTTGGTAAGTGTTAGGGTTAGGAGTTAGTGTTTTATGAAGGGGTATGGTTAGAATTAGGATTGGGGTTAGTGTTAGGGTTAGGTTTAGGAGTTAGGTTTAGGGTAAAAGGATAGGATTAGCGTTAAGGGTTGGGCTCAGGTTTAGGGTTAAAGTTTAGTGTTAGGGTTAATGTTTAGTGTTATGGTCCAGTTTAAGTGTTAGGGTGAGGGTTAACGGTTAGGATTAGGCTTAGAGGTTGGGGATATAGTGAGGGTTCAGTGTTAGGGTTAGGTTTAGGGTTCAGGGTTAAGGTTAGCTGTAGGGGTTATGGTTAGGGTTAGGTGTTAGGTTAGTGTCAGGGTTAGGTCTAGTCGTGAGGGTAAGGTTTAGGGTTAGCTTTAAGAGCTAGGGTTAGGTTGAATGGATAGGATTAGGATTAGGGTTAAGGGTTAGGGTAAGGCTTAGGGGTTAGGGTGAAGGGTTAAGGGTTTTTGTTAGGCATAGCGTTGGGGTTAGAAGTAAGGGTTACTGTCAGTGTTAGGGTTGTAGGCAGGGTTACGGTTAGAGTTAGCGGTTTAGAATTAGGGTTAGGGATTAGGTGTTACAGTGACGACTAGGAGATAGGGTTAGAATTATGGGATAGGGGTTGTTCTCAGGGAATGGGTTATGCACTAACGTTAGGATAAGAGGTTAAAGTTAGGCTCACGGTGAGGTTTACGTGTTAAGGGGAGAAATAGGAACAGGGTTAGGTGTTATGTTCACGGTGAGTGATATCTGTTACAGGTATTGTTTATGCTTAGCGCACGGGCCCTGTCTGCCTTAGGCGGGGGTGGGGGGAGGTTAGGGGACTGGGATTGTCACCAGGATCCCACTGTATCGTACTCTGGGTATGGGCCCGTGGGTTTGATGCAGGACACAGTGGTAGAGCCTCCTTTCACGCATGGCATGGGAGGATTGCAGGCTTTCTAAACTCTAAGAAAGCAAGAAGTCTGAGAATTAGATTTAGGGTTAGGATTCTGGTTAGGGTTAAGGATGAAGTTTAGTGTTAGGGTGAGGGCTTAGGGTTAGGGATTAGGCTTAGGGTTAAAGGTTACTCTTAGGTTTAACGGTTACAGTTCGGTTTAGGGTTGAGGTTTACGGTTAGGGTTAAGATGAGGGGTTAGGGTTTGGTATAGGGTTAGGGTTAGGTACAGGGTTAGGGTTAAGTGTTAGGTTTACGGTTGAAGATTAGGATTAGGGTTAGGATTAAAGGTTAGCGTGAGAGTTAACGGTTAGGGTTAAGGTTAAGAGTTAGGGTTAGGGTTTAGGTTTAGGGTTAAGGGTTAGGGTTAGCTTTAGGGTTCGAGTTATGTGTTAGGGTTTGTGTTAGAGGTTAGGGTTAGGTTTACTGTCCACGGTTAGGGTTACGTTTAGGGGTTAGCATTAGGGTTAAGGATTAGGTTTAGGGTAAGGGTTTAGAGTTAGTGTTGGGCTTTAGGCTCGGGGCTTAGGTTCAGGGTCAGGGGTTAGTGTTGGTGGTAGGGCTTAGATTTATCGGTCAGTTTAAGGGCACAGGACCTGGTTAATCTACGGTGAGAGGGGTGCGGTCGGAGTCATCACGAAAGCACAACATCATTCCCTGGGCCCGGGAACAAGATCTACATGCAGGACTCAGGCAGAGCCTCATCTCACACATGGCATGGCTGTATTGTAGGCTTGCTTCACTCGGGAATGGAAGTAGTGTGAGAATTAGGGTTAGGGTTGGGGTTAGGGGTTTCGAGTTAGGGGTTAGGCTTGGAGTCAGGGTTAGGTGCTAGGGATTAGTGGTCAGGGTTAGAGTTAGTGTTACGGGTTAGGTGTTAACTCTGGTTTAGGGGGCCAGGGTAAGGTTTAGGTTTGGAGTTAGCGTTAGGGTTAGGCGTTAGGGTTAAGGGATAGGGTTAGGGTTAAGGGTTAGGCTTAGGGTAAGGGTTCAGGTTTAGGGTTAGGGTCACGGTTAAGGGTTAGGGTGAGGGTTAACAGTTAGGGATAGGGTTAGGGGGTTAGGGATAGGATTAGGGTTAAGGGTTAGGTTTATGGTTCAGGTTTAAGGTTAACATTAGGGGGTTAGGGTTAGTGTTAACTGTAAGTCAGTGTTAGGGTTAGATCTCTAGGCATTAAGGTAAAGGTTAGGTTTAAGGTTAAGTGTTAGGGTTATGTTTAATGGTTAGGCTTGGGATTAGGTTTAAGTGTTAGGGTTAAGGTTAGGGGTTATGACTAAGGATCAACGGTTAGGGTTATTTTTATGCGTAGGGTTAGGGTAAGGTGTTAGGGTTAGTGTTAGTGTTGTTGGTAGGGTTAAGGTTAGGGTTGGCGTTTCAGAATTCGGGATCAGGTGTTATGGTTATGGCTAGGAGTTAGCGTTAGAATTACAGTATAGTGCTTTTTCTCAGGGTGTCATGCATTAACGTTAAGATAAGGTGTTAAAGTTAGGGTTATGGTGAGCTTTACCTCTTAAGGTGAGCAGTATGATCAGGGTTAGGTGTTATGTTCTGGGTTAGTCTTATGGGTGAGGGGTAGGGTTTATGCTCTGGGCACGGGCCCTGTATGCACTAGGAGGGAAAGATAGGGGTCTGTGATGGTCGCTGGTAACCTACTCTATCGTATGCAGTGTATGGGCCTCTGGTTTCCTGCAGGACACTGTCGCAGAGCGGGCTTTCATGCATGGCTTAGTAGGATTGTAGGCTTTCAAAACTCTGAGAAAGCAAGAAGTCTGAGAATTAGATTTCGGGTTAGGATTACGGCACAGTTTAGGGATGAAGATTAGTGTTAGGGTGAGGGCTTAGGGTTAAGGGTTAGGGTTAGGGTTAGGGTTGATGGTAGGTTGAAGTTTAGGGTTGGCTCTTTAGAATATGGATGAGGTGTTATGGTTATGGCTAGGGATTAGGTTTAGAATTATGGGATAGGGCTTCTTCTTTGGGTGCTATGCATTAACGTTAACATAAGGGGATAAATTAGTGTTATGGTTAGGTTTATGTTTTAAGGTGAGCAACAGGATCAGGGTTAGGTTTTATGTTTGGAGTTAGGGTTATCTGTTAGGGATAGTGTTTTTGCTTAGCGCACGGGCCCTGTCTTCACCAGGAGGGGGGGGGGGTTAGGGACTAGGATTGCCACTGGGAACCCGCTCTATCATGCACTAGTTATGGGCCCCCGGGTTTCTTGCAGGACACAGTGGCAGAGCCTCCTTTTACTCATGACATGGGAGAATTGTAGGCTTTCTAAACTCTGAGAAAGCAAGAAGTCTGAGAATTAGATTTAGGGGTAGGTTTATGGTAATGTTTAGGGATGAAGTTAGTGTTAGGGTGCGTTCTTAAGGTCAGTGGTTAGGGTTAAAGGTTAGTGTTAGGTTTAACCGTTACAGTCAGGTTTATGGTTATGTTTTAGGGTTAGGGTTAAGGTTAAGGTTTAGCGTTTGGTACAGTGTTAGGCTTAAGTTTTAGCTTTAGGGTTAAAGATTAGGATTAGGGTTAGGGTTAAGGGCTAGTGTGAGGGTTAATGATAAGGATCAAGACTAAGGGCTAGGGTTTTTGTTAGTGTTAGGAATAAGTCTTCGTGTAGGCTTTAGGGTTAGCGTTAAGTGTTATGGTTAGGGTTAGGTTTAGGGTTCATGGTTAGTGTTATGTTTATGGGTAGTGTTAGGGTTAGGGATTAGGTTTAGGGTAAGGTTTTAGAGTTCGTGTTCAGCGTTACGGTCGGAGCTTATGTTTACGGTTAGGGGTTAGTGTTAGTGTTAGGGCTGAGATTTAGCTTTTAGTTTAAGGGCACAGGACCTGTTTTATTTACGGTGAGAAGGGTGCTGTCGGAGTCTCCACGAAAGCACAAAATCGTTCCCTGATCCTTGGGAAAGGACCTACATGCAGGACTCAGGTGGAGCCTCATCTCACGCATAGTATAGCTGTATTGTAGGCTTGCTTCACTCTGAGAATGGAAGTAGTGTGAGAATCAGGGTTAGGGTTTGGGTTAGGGGTTTGGAGTTTGGGATTATGGTTCGAGTCAGGGTTAGGTCCTAGGGATTAGGAGTTAGGGTTAGTGTTAGGGATAGGGGTTAGTTGTTGGGTTTGGGTTAGGGTGCTAGGGTTAGGTTTAGGGTTGGGGTTAATATTAGGGTTAGCGTTTAGGGTTAAAGGATAGGATTATGGTTAAGGGTTTGGCTTAGGGTTAGGGTTAAGGGTTAGTGTTAAGGTTTAGGGTTAAGTTCAGGGTTACGTGTTAGGGTGAGGGTTAACAGTTAGGGTTATGGTTAGGGTCTTAGGGGTAGGGTTAGGGTTAGAGTTAGGGGTTAGGATTAAGGGTGAAGTGTTAGGGTTATTTTTAGGCATAGTTTTAAAGTTAGGGGCTAGGGTAATGTTTGGTTTGATGGTAGGTTTAAGGTTAGGGTTAGCAGTTTAGAATTCGCATTAGGGATTAGGTGTTATGGTTATGGCTTGGAGTTAGGGTTAGAATTCAGAGATAGGAGTTGTTCTCAGGGTAAGTGTTATGCATTAACGTTATGATAAGGGGTTAAATTTAGGGTTATGGTGAGATTTACATTTTAAGGTGAGCAATGGGATCAGGGTCAGGTGTTATGTTCAGGGTTATGGTTAGGGGTGAGGGGTAGGGTTTATGCTTACGACTCGGGCCCTGTCTGCACTAGGCAGGGGGGGAGGGGTTTGGGGTTGCGATTGTCGTCGGGAACCCACTCTAGTGTATGCTGAGTATGGGCACTGGGGTTTCCGGCAGGACACAGTGGTAGAGCCTCCTTTTATTCATGGCATGGGAGGATTGTAGGCTTTCTAACGCTGAGAAAGCAAGAAGTCTGATAATTAGATTTAGGGTTAGGATTATAGTTAGGGTTAGGAATGAGGTTAGTGCTAGGGTGAGGGATTAGGGCTAGGGATTATGGGTAGAGTAAAGGTTAAATGTTAGAGTTAGGTTTAACGGTTACAGTTAGGTTTAGGGTTACGTTTTAGGGTGAGGGTTATGGTTAGGGGTTAGGGTTTGGTACAGGGTTAGGGTTAAGTGTTAGGTTTAGGGTTAAAGATTAGAATTCGGATTAGGGTTGACGGTTAGTGTGAGTGTTAATGGTTAGGTTTGTGTTTAAGGGTTAGGGTTAGGGTTTAGGGCTAGTGTTAAGCGTTCGTGTTAGATTTAGGGTTAGAGTAAAGTGTTATGGTTAGGGTTATGGGTTAGCATTAGGGTTAAAGGTTAAGGGTTAGGTTTATTTTCAGGCACAGGGTTAGGATTAGGTGTTAGGGTTAGTGTTACCGTTAAGGTTTTTTGTAGGCTTAAGGTTAGGTTTAGCAGTTTAGAATTAGGGTTAGGGATTAGGTGTTATGGTTATGGTAAGGAGTTATGGTTAGAATTATGGCATAGGGGTTGGTCTCAGGGTCAGTTTTATGCTTAAAGTTAGGGTAAGCGGTTAAAGTTAGTGTTAC
Source organism: Eulemur rufifrons (assembly GCF_041146395.1). Classification (NCBI taxonomy): domain Eukaryota; kingdom Metazoa; phylum Chordata; class Mammalia; order Primates; family Lemuridae; genus Eulemur; species Eulemur rufifrons. The sequence goes on along the minus strand of NW_027182868.1, from coordinate 111,939 downwards.
GGTGAGCTTTACGTGTTAAGGTGAGCAATAGGATCAGGGTTAGGTTTTATGTTCAGGGTTAGGGTTATGGGTGAGGGGTAGAGTTTATACTTAGGGTTAGGGTTAGGGTTAGGGTTTAGGCTTAAGGATCAAGGGTTAGGGTTAGGGTTAGTGTTAGGGCTGTTGGTAGGGTTAAATTTAGGGTTAGCAGCTTACAATTAGGTATTAGGTTTTACAGTTATGAATAAGAGTTAGGGTTAGAATTATGGGATAGGTGTTGTCCTCAGGGTAAGTATTATTCATTAACGTTAGGATAAGGGGTTAGGGTTAGGGTTATGGTGAGTTTTACATGTTAAGGTGAGCAATAGGATCAGGGTCAGATGTTATGATCAGGGTTATGGTTATGGGTTAGGGGCAGTGTTTATGCTTAGGGCACAGGCCCTGTCTTCACTAGGTGGGGGGGCTCGGAGGCTGGGATTGTCACCAGGAACCCACTCTATCGTATGCTGGGTATGGGCCTCTGGGTTTCATGCAGGGCACAGTGGCAGAGCCTCCTTTCATGCATGGCATGGGAGGATTGTAGGCTTTCTAAACTCTGAGAAAGCAAGAAGTCTCAGAATTAGATTTAGGGTTAGGATTACGGTTAGGGTTAGGGATGAAGTTTAGTGTTAGGGAGAGGGCTTAGTGTTAGGGATTAGGGTTTGGTACAGGGTTAGGGTTAAGTGTTCGGCTTAGGGGTAAAGATTAGGATTAGTGTTAGGTTTAAGGGTTAGCTGAGGGTTAACGGTTAGGGTTAAGGTGAAGGGTTAGGGTTAGGGTTTAGGGTTAGGATTAGGGGTTCGTGTTAGGTTTAGGGTTACACTTAAGTGTTAGGGTTTAGGTTCAGGTTTAGGGTTCATGGTTAAGGTTATGTTTAGGGGTTAGGTTTAGGGGTTAGGTTTGGTGTAAGGGTATAGTGTTAGTGAAGGGAGTTTGGGTCAGGGTTTCTGTTTAGGGTAGGGGTTAGTGTTAGGACTTAGATTTAGCGATTAGTTTAAGGTCAGAGGACCTGTTTAATCTATGGTGAGAAGGGTGTGGAATCGGTCGCTGAGACACCACAGCATTGTACCCTGGGCCTTGGGCTCAGACGTACATGCAGGAATCAGGGGGAGCCTGTTCTCATGCATGGCATGGTTGTATTGTAGGCTTGGTTAACTCTTAGAATGGAAGAAGTGTGAGAATTAGGGTTATGGTTAGGGTTAGGGATTTGGGTTTAGGAGAGAGTGTTCAAATGAGGGTTAGGGGTTAGGCATTAGGGGTTAGGGTTAGTGTTAGGGTTAGGTGTTGGGGTGAGGGTTGGGTTAGGGGCTAGGGTTAGGTTTAGGGTTGGGGTTAGTGTTAGCGTTCGAGTTAGGGATTAGAGTTAGGGTTAAGGGATAGGATTAGGGTTAAGAGTTTGGCTTAGGGTTCAGGTTAAGGGTTAGGGTTATGGTTAAAGATTAGTGTTAGTTTAAACAGTTACAGTTAGGTTTAGGGTTAAATTTTAGGGTGAGGGCTTTTTAAACTCTGAGAGAGGAAGACGTCTGAGATTAAGATTTAGGGATAGGATTATGGTTAGGATTAGGGATGACGATTAGTGTTAGGGTGAGGGCTTAGGGTTAAGGGTTAGGGTTAGAGTTAGGGTTAAGGTTAGTGTTAGTTTTAACGGTTAAAGTTAGGTTTAGGGTTAAGGTTTATTGTCAGGGTTAAGGTCAGGGGTTAGGGTTTCGTACAGGGTAAGAGTTAAGTGTTAGGTTTAGGGTTAAAGATTAGCATTATGGTTAGTGTTAAAGGTTAGTGTGAGGGTAAAAGTTTAGGGTTAAGTTTAAGGGCTAGGGTTAGGGGTTAGTGTTAGGGTTAAGGGGTCTTGTTAGGTTTAGGGTTACAGTTAAGTGTTATGGTTAGTGTTAGGGGTTACGGTTAGGCTTAGGGTTCATGGTTAGTGTAACATTTAGGGGTTAGGGCTAGGGTTAAATGATAGTGTTAGAGTTAAGGCTTAGGCTTTGGGTAAAGGTTTAGGGATAGGTTTACGGGTTAGGGTTAGTGTCAGGGTTAAATGTTAGGGTGAGAGTTAACAGTTATGGTTAGGGTTATTGGTTAGGGGTTGTGTTTATGCTTAGGGCACGTGCCTTGTCTGCACTAGGCGGAGAGGTTAGGGGGCTAGCATATTCGCCGGGAAATCACTCTATCGTATGCTGGGTATTGGCCCCTGGACACAGTGGCAGGGCCTCCTTTCACACATGGCATGGGAGGATTATAGGCTTTCTAAACTCTGAGAAAGAAAAAGTCTGAGAATTAGATTTAGGGTTAGGATTATGGTTAGAATTAGGGATGAAGTTTAGTGTTAAGGTGATGCCTTAGGGTTAGGGGTTAGGTTTAGGGTCAGAGTTAAAGGTCAGTGTTAGGTTTAACAGTTACAGTTAGGTTTAGCGTTAAGGTTTAGTGTTAGGGTTCAGTTTAGGGGATAGGTTTTGGTACAGGTTAAGGTTTAAGTGTTAAGTTTAGAGTTAAAGATTACAATTAGGGTTAGGTTTAAAGGTAAGTGTGAGGATTAACGGTTAGGGTTAAGCATGAGGGTTAGGGATTAGGTTTAGTGTTAAGGGTTTATGTTAGTTTAGGGTTAGAGTTAAGTGTTATGGTTAGGGTTAGGGGTTAGGGTTAGATATAGGGTGCATGGTTAGGGTTACGTTTAGGGGTTAGGGTTACGGGTTAGGTTTAGGGTGAGTGTTTGGTGTTAGTGTTGGGCATTAGGATAAGGGCTTAGGTTTAGGGTTAGCGTTTAGGTTTAGTGTTAGGGCTTAGATTTAGCGGTTAGTTTAAGGGCACAGGACCTGTTTAATCTATGGTGAGAAGGGTGCAGAATTGGTCCCCTTGACACCACACCATCGTACCTGGGCCTTGGGCCCAGACCTACATGCAGGACTCAGGCGGAGCCTCTTCTCACTCATGGCATGGCTCTATTGTAGGCTTGGTGAACTCTGAAAATGGAGGAAGTGTGAGAATTAGGGTTATGGTTATGGTTAATTGTTTGGGGTTAGGGGTTAGGGTTCGAGTGTGGTTCAGGGGTTAGAAATTAGGAGTTAGTGTTAGTGTTAGGGTTAGGGGTTAGGGGTTAGTGTTGGTTTAGGGGCTAGGGTTAGATTCAGAGTTAGGGTTAGTGTTAGGGTTAGGGTTAGGGATTATGGTTAGGGTTAGGAATTAGGGTTAGGGTTAGGCTTAAGGGATAGGATTAGGGTAAAGGGTTAAGGCTTAGGGTTAGCATTAGGGATTAGGGTTAGGGTTAAATGTTAGGGTTTTGGTCTGATTTAAGGGTTAGGGTGAGCGTTAACAGTTAGGGTTAAGGTTAATTGTTAGGATTGGGGGTTAGGCTTAAGGATTCGTATTAGGGTTAGGGTATAAGGGTGAGACTTAAGTTTTATGGTTAGGGACAGGGCTTTTGGTTAGGGATAAGGGTTAGGAGTTAGGGTTACTTTTAGGCATAGGGTAGGATTAGGGGTGAGGGTTAGGGTTAGGGTTAGTGTTAGGGTTGTTGGTAGTGTTAAGGTTAGGGTTAGCAGTTTAGAATTAGGGTTAGGGATTAGGTTTTATGGTTATGGCTAAGATTTAGGGTTAGAATTATGGGATAGGCATTGTTCTCAGTGTAAGTGTTATGCATTAACTTTAGGAGATGCGGTTAAAGTTAGGGTTACAGTGTGGTCTACATGATAAGGTGAGCAGTAGGATCAGGGTTAGGTGTTACGTTCAAGGTTAGGGTTATATGTTAGGCGTACTTTTTATGCTTAGGGCACGGGCCCTGTCTGCACTAGGCGGGAGGATTAGGGGTCTAGGATTGTGGCTGAGAACTTTCTCTATCGTACACTGGGTATGGGTCCCTGGGTTTCATGCAGGACACAGTGGCAGAGCCTCTTTTCACGCATGGCATGGGAGGATTGTAGGCTTTCTAAACTCTGAGAAAGCAAGAAGTCTGAGAATTAGATTTAGGGATAGGATTATGGTTAGTGTTAAGGATAAAGTTTAGCATTAGGGTGAGGGCTTAGGGTTAGGGGTTAGAGTTACGGTCAGGGTTAAAGGTTAGTGTTAGGTTTAATGGTTACAGTTAGCTTTAGGGTCAAGTGTTAGGGTTAAGGTTAAGGTTAGGGGTTAGGTTTTGGTACAGGGTAAGGGTTAACTGTTAGGTTTAGGGTTAAAGATTACGATTAGGGTTAGGTTTAAGGGTTAGTGTGAGAGTTAACGGTTAGGGTTAAGGTTAAGTGTTAGGGTTAGTGGTTAAGTTTAGGTTTAAGTGTTCGTGTTAGGTTTAGGGTTAGAGTTAAGTGTTATGGTTAGGGTTTGGGGTTAGGGTTAGGTTTAGGGTTCATCGTTAGGGTTACGTTTAGGCATTAGGGTTATGGGTAAGGATTAGGGTAAGGGTTTAATGTTAGTGTTGGGCGTTAGGGTCAGGGCTTAAGTTTAGGGTTAAGGGTTAGTGTTAGAGTTAGCGTTAGGGCTTAGATTTAGAGGTTATTTTAAGGGCACAGGACCTGTGTAATCTATGGTGAGAAGTGTGCAGAATGGGTCATCGCCACACCACACCATCGTACCCTAGGCCTTGGGCCCAGACCTACATGCAGGTCTCAGGCAGAGCCTCTTCTCACGCATGGCATGGTTTTATTGTAGGCTTGGCTAACTCTGAGAATGGAGGAAGTGTGAGAATTATGGTTATGATTAGGGTTAGGTGTTTGGGGTTAGGGGTTAGTGTTCGCGTGAGGGTTAGGTGTTAGGGATTAGGGGTTAGGGTTAATGTTAGCATTAGGGGTTAACGGTTAGGGTTGGGTTAGGGACTAGAGATAGATTTAGGGTTGGGGTTAGGGTTAGGGTTAGGGTTAGGGGTTAGGGTTAGGGTTAAGGGATAGGATTAGGGTTAAGGGTTAAGGCTTAGGGTTAGCATTAAGGGATAGGGTTAGGGTTAAGGGTTAGGGTTATGGTCCGAGTTAAGGGTTAGGGTGAGGGTTAACAGTTAGGGTTAGGGTTATAAGTTAGGGATAGTGTTAGGTTTAAGGTCTAGGGTTAGGGTTAGAGGTAGCTTTACTGCTAAGATTAGGTCTCGGCATTAAGGTAAGGGTTAGTGTTAGGGTTAAGGGTTAGGGTTAGGTTTAATTGTTAGGATTAGGATCAGAATTAAGGGTTAGGCTTAGGGTTAGGGGATAGGGTTAGGGTTTAGGGTAAACTTTTAAGGTTATGTTTAGGGATAAGGTTAGGGTTAGCGTTTAAGGTTAGGGTTAGTATTAGGGTTGTTTGTAGGGTTAAGGTAATGTTTAGTGGTTAGAATTAGGGTTAGGGATTAGGGGTTACTGTTATGGCTAGGAGTTAGGGTTAGAATTAAGTGATAGGGGTTGTTCTTAGCATAAGTGTTATGCATTAATGTTAGGATAAGTGGTTAAAGTTAGGTTTACGGTGAGGTTTATGTGTTAAGGTGAGCAATAGGATCAGGGTTAGAATTATGAGTGAGGGGTAGGGTTTTGCTTAGGGTATGGGCCCTGTCTGCCCTAGGAGTGGGATTGAGGGGGATGCGATTGTCACCAGAAACCCACTCTATCGTATGCAGGGTATGGGCCCATGGGTTTCTTGTAGGACACTCTGGCAGAGCCTGATTTCACGCATGGTAAAGGAGGTTTGTAAGCTTTCAAATCTCTAAGAAAGTAAGAAGTCTGAGAATTAGATTTAAGGTTAGGATTATCGTTATGGTTAGGGATGAAGTTTAATCTTAGGGTGAGGGCTTCGGGTAAGGGGATACGGTTAGTTTTAGGGTTAAAAGTTACTGTTAGGTTTAACAGTTACAGTTAGACTTAGGGTTTAGGTTTAGGGTTAGGGTTAAGCTTAGGGGTTATGGTTTGGTACAGGGTTAGGGTTAAGTGTTAGGGTTAGGGTTAAAGATCATGACAAGGGTTAGAGTTAAGGGTTAGTTTGAGTATTAACAGTAGGGTTAAGGATAACTTTTAGGGTTAGGGGTTAGGATTAGTGTTAGGGCTGAGATTTAGCGGTTAGTTTAAGGGCACAGGACCTGTTTAATCTATGGTGAGAGTGGTGCACAGGGTCGCTGCGACACAACACCACCGTACGCTGGGCCTTGGGCCAAGACCTACATACAGGACTCAGGTGGAGCCTCTTCTCACGCATGACATGGCTGTATTGTAGGCTTGGTTAACTCTGAGAATGGAAGAAGTGTCAGAAATCGGGTTAGGGCTGGCTGTAGGTGTTTTTAACCCCTAACCCTAACACTAACCCCCTAATCCTAACCCTAACACTAACCCCAAGGTTAAATCTAACCTTAACCCCTACGACAACCCTAACCCTAACCCTAACCCCTCTCACTGTAGAATAAACAGGTCCTGTGCCCTTAAACTAACCACTAAATCTAAGCCCTAACATCAACCCTAACCTCTGACCCTAAACCTAAGCCCTGAGCCTAAAGCCCAACACTAACTCTAAACTCTTACCCTAAAGCTAATCCCTAACCCTAATGCTAACCTCTAAACGTAACCCTAACTGTGAACCCTAAACCTAACCCTAACCTCGAGCGCTAACCATAGCACTTAACTCTAACCCTAAACCTAACATGAACCCTTAATCCTAACACTAACCCTAACCCTAACTCTTAACTTTAACCTTGACTGTTAACCCTCACACTAACCTTTAAACCTAACCTTAATCGTAATCTTTAACCCTAAACCTAATATTTAACCCTAATCCTGTACCAAACCCTAAACCCTAACCTTAAACCTAACCATAAACCTTAACCCTGAACCTAACTGTAACGGTTAAAACTAAGAGTAACCTGTAACGCTACCCGTAACCCCTAACTCTAAGCCTTCACCCTAATACTAACCTTGATCCTTAACCCGAACCCTAACCCTAACCCTAAATCTAATTCTCAGTCTTCTTGCTTTCTTAGAGTTTAGAAAGCCTACAATCCTCCCATGCCATGCGTGAAAGGAGGCTCTTCCACTGTGTCCTGAATGAACCGCTGGGGCCCATAACCAGAGTACGATAGAGTGGGTTCCTGGTGACAATCCCAGCCCCCTAACCCCCCCCCCCCGCCTAATGCAGACAAGGCCCGTGCCCTAAGCATAAACTCTACACCTCACCCAAAACTCTAACCCTGAAAATAACATTTAACCCTGATTCTATTGCTCACCTTAGAATGTAAACCTCACTGTAACCTGAACTTTAACCTCTTATCCTAACGTTAATGCATAACACTTACCCTGAGATTAACCCCTATCCCATAATTCTAACCCTATCTCCTAGTCATAACTGTGACAACTAATCCCTAACCCTAATTCTAAACCACTAACACTAACTGTTACCCTACGTAGTTACTGTTATGGTAACCTACTGTTACCCTAACACTGAACCTAACCCTTACTCCTAACGCCAAAGCTATGGCTAAAAATAATGCTAACCCTTGACCCTTTACCCTAACTCCTAACCCTAACCCTAACCCTAACCCAACCTTAGCTCTTAACCCTAACCCTAAACCTTACCCTGACGCCTAGACCTAACAGTAACACTAAACTAACACCTAACCCTAATCATAACCCCTAAAGCTAACCCTAACCCTGAACCCTAAACCTAACTCTAACACTTAATACTAACTATATCCCTAACCCCTAACCCCAACCCTAACCCTAACCGTTAACCCTCACCCTAACCCTTAAACCGGACCCTAACACTAAATCTTAACCCTAAAGCTACGCCCAACCCTTAACCATAATCCTATCCCTTAACCCTAAACCTAACCCCTAACCCTAAACCTAACACTAACCCCAATCCTAATTCTAACCATAGCCCTTAATACATCACTACGCCTAACCCCTAACCCTAACCCTAACCCCTAATGCTAACCCTAACACTGAACCCTAAACCTAACCCTATCCCTAACCCTTAAACATAACTCTATCCCTAACCAATAATCCTAAGCCTAATCTTTAACCCTCACCCTAGAGCTTAACTCAAACCGTAACCCTAAGCCTAAACCCCAACCCTAACACTTAACACAAACCCTAAGCCTAAACACTTAACGCCAATCCTATCCTTTAACCCTAACACTAACCCTGATGCCTAATCCTAACCCTAACTCTAACCCCAACCATAAATCTAACCCTAGCCCCTAACGCAAAACTAACCCCTAACCCTAACACTAACCCTAAATCCTAGTCCCTAACCACTAAACCTCACTTGAACCCTAACCCCTAACACCAAACCCTTAACCCTAACCATAACCCTATTTCTCACACTACTTCCATTCTCAGAGTTAACCAAGCCTAAAATACAACCATGCAATGCGTGAGTAGAGTTTCCGCATGAGTCCTGCAAGTAGGTCTGGGCCAAAGGCCCAGGATCCGATGGTGTAGTGTCGCATGGAAACATTCTGCACCCTTCTCACCATAGATTACACAGGTCCTGTACCCTTAAACTAACCGCCAAATCAAAGCCCAAACACTGACCCTAACCCCTAACCCTACCTAAGCCCTGACCCTAATGCCCAACACTAACACTAAACGCTTACCCTAAACCTAACCCCTAAATGTAACCTTAACCATGAACCCTAAACCTAACCCAAACCCCTAACCCTAACCATAACACTTAACTCTAACCCTAAACCTAACATGAACACTTAACCCTAACCCTAACCCATAAACCTAGCACTTAACCTTAACCCTAACCGTTAACCCTCACACTAAACCTTAACCCTAACCCTAATCCTAATCTTTGAGCCTAAACCTAGCACTTAACCCTTACCCTGTACCAAAACCTAACCCCTAATCTTAACCCTAAGCTTAAACCTTAAAGCTTAACCCTAAACCTAACTGTAACTGTTAAACCTAACACTAACATTTAACCCTGACCCTAACTGAAACCCCTAACCCTAAGCCCTCACCATAACAGTAACCTATATTGCTAACCCTAACCCTAATCCTAGCCCTAAATTTAATTCTCAGACTTCTTGCTTTCTCAGAGTTTAGCACGCCTAGAAAACACCACCCCACAGTTCCTTTCTCTGCATGAATGTAAGCGTTTGAATATATGACTCTGGTACTTCTTTCAAAATACAATTTAGCAGACCTAAAAATCCACCGCCAAGAGTTGCTTTCTCTAAGTGACTGTCTGCTTTCGAACTTCTTCCAAACTATATTTTAGCAGGCCTACAAAACACCACCCCATAGTTGCTTTCTCTGCGTCCATATAAGCGTTCATATATATGACTCTAGTACTTCTTCCAAACTGGAGTTAGTATACCTACAAACCGGCACCCCAATTTACCTTTCTCTGAGTGAATGAAGCGTATCCATGTATGCCTCTTTCACTTCATCCAAATTAGAGTTTAGCGGCTTACAAACCACCTCCTGTGAGTTGCTTTCTCTAGGTGACTGTAAACTTTCCTATATAAGACTTTCGAACTTCTTCCAAACTACAGTTTAGCATGCCAACAATACAGCGCCCCATCGTTGATTTCTCTGAGTCAACATAAGCGTTCCCATATATGACTCTCACTCTTTTTCCAAAATAAAATTTAGCAGACCTACACACCAGCCCCCGATTGTTCCTTTCTCTAAATGACTCTAATTTTCCCCAGATATGACTCTCGAACTTCCTCCAAACTACAGATTATGATGATTACATACGCCACTCCACAGTTGCTTTCTCTGCGTGAATGTAACCGTTCATATATGACTCTCCTACTTCTTCGAACTACAGTTGTTATTCCTACAAACCACCACGACAAAGTTCTTTCTCTGAGTGAATGCAAGCGTTCTCACACATCATCCAAATTACAGTTTAGTAGACCTACCAACAAACTACAGAGAGTTGTTTTCTCTGTGTCACTGTAATCTTTCCTATATAAGGCTCTCGAACTTCTTCCAAACCACAGTTTAGCATGCCAACAAAATACGATCACAGAGTTGCTTTCTCTGCGTGAATGTAAGCATTCATATATATGACTCTCCTACTTCCTCCAAAATACAGTTTAGAATGCTTACAAACCACCACCCAAACGTTGCGTTCTCTGAGTGAATGTAAGCGTTCCCATGTTTGACTCTCACAATTGATGCAAATTAGAGTTTAGCACGCTTAGAAACAATCTGCCGAGAGTTACTTTCTCTAGGTGACTGTAAGCTTTCTTATATAAGACTCGCGAACTTCTTCCAAACTACACTTTAGCATCCCAACGAAACACTGCCCTATCGTTGATTTCTCTGAGTGAACATAAGCGTTCCCACATATGAATTTCACTCTTCTTCCAAAATAGAATTTAGCAGATCTACAAAACGGCCCCCGATTGTTGCTTTCTCTAAGTGACTGCAATTTTCCCCAGATATGACTCTCGAACTTCCTCCAAAGTATAGATTAACATGCGTACATACACCACCCAACAGTTTCTTTCTCTGCGTGAATGTAACCGTTCATACATATGACTCTCCTACTTCTTCCGAACTACAGTTATTATGCCTACAAACCACCACCCAAACGTTGTGTTCTCTCCGTGAATGTAAGCGTTCCCATGTTTGACTCTCACAATTACTGCTAATTAGTGTTTAGAGGCTTGTAAAGCTGTCCCGAGTGTTGCTTTCTCTAGGTGACTGTAAGCTATCCTATATAACACTCTCGAACTCCTTCCAAACTGCAGTTTAGCATGCCAACAACACATCACCCCATAGTTTCTTTCTCTGCATGAATGTAAGCGTTTGTATATGACTCTGGTACGTCTTTCAAAATACAATTTAGCAGACCTAAAAATCACCCGCCAAGAGTTGCTTTCTCTAAGTGACTGTCAGCTTTAGAACATCTTCCAATCTATAGTTTAGCATGCCTGCATTACAGCACCCCGTATTTGCTTTCTCTGTGTTAATGTAAGCGTTCGTATTTATGTCTCTCGTACCTCTTCCAAAGTAGAGTTTAGTATGCTCAAAAACGGCCACCCCAACGTTGCTTTCTCTGAGTGAATGTAAGCGTTCCTGTATATGATTCGAACACTTCATTGAAAATAGAGTTTAGCAGGCCTACGAACCATCCCCAGAGAGTTGCTTTCTCTAAATGACTGTAAGCTTTCCAGATATGACTCTCGAACATCCTCCAAACTATCGTTTAGTAGGCATACAAACATCACTCCATAGTTGCTTTCTCTGCATGAATGTAAGCGTTCCTATATATGATTCTCGTCCTTCTTCCAAACTAGAGTTTAGTATGCCTACAAACCACAACCCCATCGTTGATTTCTCCGAGTGAATGTACCCAGTCCCCCACATGACTCTCCCCCTTCTTCCAAAGTAGAGTTTTGCAGGCCTACAAACCATCCCCCGAAAGTTGGTTTCTATAAATGACGGTACGCTTTCCTATATATTACTCTTTAACTTCTTGCAAAATAGAGATTAGCGTGGCTACAAAAAAGCCACCCCATAATTGCTTTCTCTGCATGAATGTAAGCGTTCCCATATATCATTCTCCTACTTCTTCCAAACTAGAGTTCAGTATGCCTACAAACCACCACACCATCGTTGCTTTCTCTGAGTGAATGTAAGCCTTCCCATATATGACTCTCACTCCGAAACCAAAATAGAGTTTAGCACGCCTACATTCCACACCCAGAGATTTGCTTTAAGCGACTCTAAGCTTTCTTATATGTGATTCTCAAACTTCGTCCAAACTAGAGTTTAGCATGCCTAGAAAACACCACCCCAGAGTTGCTTTCTCTGCATGAATGTAAGCGTTTGAATATATGACTCTGGTATTTCTTTCAAAATACAATTCAGCAGACCGAAAAATGAACCGCCGAGAGTTGCTTTCTCTAAGTGACTGTCTGCTTTCGAACCTCTTCCAAACTATAATTTAGCAGGAATACAAAACACCACCCCATAGTTGCTTTCTCTGCGTCCATATAAGCGTTCATATATATGACTCTA